>NC_051227.1:14386157-14658657 GCF_015220715.1 Pygocentrus nattereri
ATCACCCACCACCCAAATAGTACCTGCTCTGTGAGGGTCCATGGGGGTCCTGACCACTGAAGAACAGGATAAAAGGGGGTAACAAAGTATCAGAGAAACAGATGGACTACATCATGGTGGTCAGAATGTTATGTCTGATTGGCTGATTGTTCTTATTAAAAATAAATGTCCAATATATGTGATGTTTTAAATTCTATGTGTTAAAATGTATATGTGCCATAATTATTTTTTAAGTTTATGCACATATATGTCAGTATATTGAAATATATCCACATATGGAGACCACATTTTTGTAATGTGTCAATTTTAAATATTTACTGACAAAACTATTTTATGTATATGGGATAATGTGGCATTCAGTACTACACTGATTATCTTTGTTGAATAAACCCTTGTATTTTGATTCCTCCTGTTTCTTTGTCTTGTTAAGAAAGTGAACTCCAGCTGCCCCTCATACTGTTAGAAAATGGAACAATGAAAAGAACCGAGCAGTTAAAAACTCCAAAATGACCTGGAACGTTGTTACATTAAATTCCGTTCAAAGTTACGAACAGAATTTTTTTCTCTTTTTTTGGAGATGTGAGATTTTGTCTCAACAACAATAGACAATTACATAAACTGGAATTCTACAAATTCCCCGGCCGGGTGACCAGGGTCCTTTCCGTGTGGAGTTTACATGCCTCTCCAGGATCTACTATGAATTATTCAGTATCTATTATGAATTATCATTTAAACCATTTTCAAAAAGGTTCTATATAGAACCATCTGCAGCACATTCTCCATCAATCTGAAGAACAATTTCATGATGCAAAGAACCCTTTAAGCATACAAATGTTTCTTTGGGTGTTCATGGTTCTATATGGATCTGCTGTCTTTACTAAAGAACCTTTGTAGAACCGTCGTTTTTTGAGAGTGGTATAGTGTTTTTACTGGCAGAAGCTGATGAACAGTTGATGTGACCCAGTTATGGTAGCAGTGCACGGTGTCTGCTCTGAGCTGTAGTTTGATGCTTCGTTTGATTCTCCTCTCCTCAGTGCAGGCTCTCTCGGGCTGAAGCGGTGTGCAGGATGTGGACTGAAGATTTCTGACCGGTTCCTGCTCTTCGCTCTCGACAGATACTGGCATTGCAGCTGCCTCACGTGCTCAAGCTGCTGCGTCCCTCTGGCTCAGATCGCCTCATCCTGCTTCACCAGGAGCGGCATGATCCTCTGCAGGAGTGACTATATCAGGTTACCTCACACATACATGGGCCCACATACAGACCCTTAGAGTTTAAAGGGGAATTCCACTGATTTCTACTTAATAACAGTGTTTGAGATATGAGTCATTCAGAGTGGGTTTGGTGTGAAATGGTTCAGATGTCTTTACAGTGGTGGTGATGGGAACCAGGCATTGCCATGACTACAACACAGATATAGACATTTATTTACTATCCAGAACCACCAGAGAACCTACACGAGTCTTCTGAGTATATATGGAATGTTGATGATGGGAAGATTGTGTAAACTCTGAAATAATAAGTTTTCTTTGGGGACTATTTTGACTCACAACGTCCTGCATGTGTTTTGGTCAAAAATATTCTATCTTAAAACAGCGTCTCAGTCCTCAGGCAGTGAATTCCTAGCCATTTTATGTAGGAACTTTCTGTGAGGAGTTTTTAGAGGTGGACGTCTGGTTCCTATCACCACCACTGTGAACAGTTCTGACTCGGTAAGTTTATCTAGAACAGAGAGTTTCACAGCAAACCACTCTGAACCGCTCTGTTTACATCTAAACCACTTAATAACACAGGAAATCTGAAGGTGGTGGAATTGCCCTTTAACAGAATAGCAGTGTACAAATGTTGATATAAAATGTATATGACAAAAGTTTAAAAGATGTAAAAGAGTAGTTTAGGGCTCATTTTGCTACAGTATATTTATATAGGATGTGTTCTGTGTTGCAGATTGTTTGGTATGAGTGGAGAGTGTAGAAGCTGCAGAAGCTCCATCCCAGCTGGAGAGATGGTGATGAAGGCGAAGAGCTACATGTTCCACATTAAGGTCAGAATTAACCTGACATTCTTTACAGTGACTTGTTCATTTACACTACTGTAAAGTAGAGATCAGTTAGTGGCAGCCCAAGGTTGTTGTTTCTAATAAAGTGGCCAGTTAGTGGAAGTACAAGGTAGGTGTTTCTAATAAAGTGGCCAGTTAGTGGAAGCACAAGGTAGGTGTTTCTAATAAAGTGGCCAGTTAATGGAAGCGCAAGGTAGGTGTTTCTAATAAAGTGGCCAGTTAGTGGAAGTACAAGGTGGGTGTTTCTAATAAACTGACCACTGACGCCTGTGTTCTTTCTTGCAGTGCTTTGTGTGCTCTGTCTGCTGTAAGCGGCTGGTGGTGGGGGATCATTTTCACTGTGAGAATGGAGCGCTGTTCTGTGATCAGGACAAACCTGCTGCATCTGAGTACATCAAGAGAAACCTCCACAGTTCAGCCCAGGACGACAGCGTAACCGATCAGATGGTTAAAACAGATTATTTAATAGATAGATAGAGTGATTTCATTTAAGTGGATTGTTCTCTTTGTAGTTTCAGTCTTTCAATTTAAAGTCTTGCTCCAGTTTAAAATACATTTACGGCATTTTGGCAGACACTCTTATCCAGAGCGACTTACAGTTTGATGATTTTACACAGTTAGGCGAAGGGGGTGTTGGGAGTCTTGCCCCAGGACTCTTATTGGTATAGTGTGGGGTTCTTACCCAGGTGTGGGATTGAACCCCAGTCTACAGTGTAGAAGACAGAGGTGTTATCCACTACACTACCACAACCACTAAAACTCACTGTTAAAAAATATGTCTATCATGCATGTTATGGTGCTGGCTTATTAAACTACCAGCTGGTGGAATGAATGAATGATTTGTATGAAACCCATCAACAAATACATCCATACTGGTTCTCTTTACTGCCCTGCGATGGACTGGCGACCTGTCCAGGGTGTATCCTGCCTTCCGCCCGATGACTGCTGGGATAGGCTCCAGCACCCCCTGCGACCCTGACGGAGAAACGGCTTAGAAGATGGATGGATGGATGGGTCTCTTTATTCTAAAGTCATTAGGCTTCTATAGAGATGACGAAATCCCTCTGCAGGCTGAAAGTATAACTGCACCCATCACGCCGACCTGTAGGATTAAAGGGCTTATATCAAGGAAAACCTTGTAAGTAGTTGTACTTGCTGCACTCTTAAATGGTTCTTGAAGGGTTTTTTAGAGATAAAGTGTATGTGAGTGAGTGAGAGTGTGTGTGTGTGCATGAGTGAGTGAGTGAGTGAGAGAGAGAGAGTGAGTGAGTGAGTGAGTGAGAGAGAGTGAGTGTGAGTTAGTGATAGAGAGAGTGTGTGTGAGTGAGAGAGAGTGTGCGAGTGAGTGAGTGTTAGAGAGAGTGTGTGTGAGTGACAGAGAGTGTGTGAGTGAGTGAGAGTGTGAGTGAGTGAGTGTTAGAGAGAGAGTGTGAGTGAGTGTTAGAGAGAGAGTGTGTGAATGAGAGTGAGTGTTAGAGAGAGTGTGTGAGTGAGTGAGAGTGTGAGTGAGTGAGTGTTAGAGAGAGAGTGTGAGTGAGTGTTAGAGAGAGAGTGTGTGAATGAGAGTGAGTGTTAGAGAGAGAGTGTGTGAGTGAGTGTGAGTGAGTGAGTGTTGGAGAGAGAGTGTGAGTGAGTGTTAGAGAGAGAGTGTGTGAATGAGAGTGAGTGTTAGAGAGAGAGTGTGTGAATGAGAGTGAGTGTTAGAGAGTGTGAGTGAGTGTTAGAGAGAGAGTGTGAGTGAGTGTTAGAGAGAGTGTGTGTGAGAGAGTGTGCGAGTGAGTGAGTGAGTGTTAGAGAGGGAGTGAGTGTTAGAGAGAGAGTGTGATTGAGTGTTAGAGAGAGTGTGTGTGAGAGAGTGTGCGAGTGAGTGAGTGAGTGTTAGAGAGGGAGTGAGTGTTAGAGAGAGAGTGTGATTGAGTGTGTGTGAGAGAGAGTGTGCGAGTGAGTGAGTTTTAGAGAGGGAGTGAGTGTTAGAGAGAGAGTGTGAGTTAGTGTTAGAGACAGTGTGTGTGAGTGAGTGAGAGTGTGAGTGAGTGAGTGAGTGTTAGAGAGAGAGTGTGAGTTAGTGTTAGAGACAGTGTGTGTGAGTGAGAGAGAGTGTGTGAGTGAGTGAGAGTGTGAGTGAGTTAGTGTTAGAGAGAGAGTGTGAGTGAGTGAGTGAGTGAGTGTTTGAAAGTGTGTGTGAGTGAGTGAGTGTTGGAGAGAGAGTCCGTGTGACAGAGTGAGTGAGTGTTAGAGAGAGAGAGTGTGAGTGAGTGGGTGAGTGTTAGAGAGAGAGAGAGTATAAGTGAGTGTTAGAGAGAGAGTGAGTGAGTGAATGAGTGAGAGTGAGAGAGTCAGTGAAATTAAGTTGGTTGGTGTAGTGTAGTGGGAAGAGATTGGTGTAGTGTAGTGGGTAGTGGTTGGTGTAGTGTAGTGAGTAGTGGTTGGTGTAGTGTAGTGGGAAGAGGTTGGTGTAGTGTAGTGGGTAGTGGTTGGTATAGTGTAGCGGGTAGTGGTTGGTGTAGTGTAGCGGGTAGTGGTTGGTATAGTGTAGTGGGTAGTGGTTGGTGTAGTGTAGCGGGTAGTGGTTGGTGTAGTGTAGCGGGTAGTGGTTGGTATAGTGTAGTGGGTAGTGGTTGGTGTAGTGTAGTGGGAAGAGGTTGGTGTAGTGTAGTGGGTAGTGGTTGGTATAGTGTAGCGGGTAGTGGTTGGTGTAGTGTAGCGGGTAGTGGTTGGTATAGTGTAGTGGGTAGTGGTTGGTGTAGTGTAGCGGGTAGTGGTTGGTGTAGTGTAGCGGGTAGTGGTTGGTGTAGTGTAGCGGGTAGTGGTTGGTATAGTGTAGTGGGTAGTGGTTGGTGTAGTGTAGTGGGAAGAGATTGGTGTAGTGTAGTGGGTGGTGGTTGGTGTAGTGGGTAGTGGTTGGTATAGTGTAGTGGGTAGTGGTTGGTGTAGTGTAGCGGGTAGTGGTTGGTGTAGTGTAGCGGGTAGTGGTTGGTATAGTGTAGTGGGTAGTGGTTGGTGTAGTGTAGTGGGAAGAGATTGGTGTAGTGTAGTGGGTGGTGGTTGGTGTAGTGGGTAGTGGTTGGTGTAGTGTAGTGGGTAGTGGTTGGTATATTGTAGTGGGTAGTGGTTGGTGTAGTGTAGTGGGTAGTGGTTGGTGTAGTGTAGTGGGAAGAGATTGGTGTAGTGTAGTGGGTGGTGGTTGGTGTAGTGTAGTGTGAAGAGGTTGGTGTAGTGTAGTGAGTAGTGGTTGGTGTAGTGTAGTGGGAAGAGGTTGGTGTAGTGTAGTGAGTAGTGGTTGGTGTAGTGTAGTGGGAAGAGGTTGGTGTAGTGTAGTGAGTAGTGGTTGGTGTAGTGTAGTGGGAAGAGATTGGTGTAGTGTAGTGGGTAGTGGTTGGTGTAGTGTAGTGGGTAGTGGTTGGTGTAGTGTAGTGGGTAGTGGTTGGTATAGTGTAGTGGGTAGTGGTTGGTGTAGTGTAGTGGGAAGAGATTGGTGTAGTGTAGTGGGTGGTGGTTGGTGTAGTGGGTAGTGGTTGGTGTAGTGTAGTGGGTAGTGGTTGGTATAGTGTAGTGGGTAGTGGTTGGTGTAGTGTAGTGGGTAGTGGTTGGTATAGTGTAGTGGGTAGTGGTTGGTGTATTGTAGTGGGAAGAGATTGGTGTAGTGTAGTGGGTGGTGGTTGGTGTAGTGTAGTGTGAAGAGGTTGGTGTAGTGTAGTGAGTAGTGGTTGGTGTAGTGTAGTGGGAAGAGGTTGGTGTAGTGTAGTGAGTAGTGGTTGGTGTAGTGTAGTGGGAAGAGGTTGGTGTAGTGTAGTGGGTAGTGGTTGGTGTAGTGTAGTGGGTAGTGGTTGGTGTAGTGTAGTGGGTATCACTTCTGCCTTCTACTCTGTAGACTGGAGTTCAATCCCCGCCTGGGTGAGCTACACTATACCAATAAGAGTCCTTGGGCAAGACTCGTAACACTGCCTACGCTGCCCGTGTAAAATGGTAGAATTGTAAGTCGCTCTGGATAAGAGCGTCTGCCAAATGCAGTGTTTGTAAATGTATGTGTGTGACTGTCCTCTGATGGTGACCTGGGTGTTTCCTGCCTTCTGTCCTCACTGATGTAGGTTCCCGCTTCTCCTCCAACCAAGAAGGATAAGCAGCTTAGAAAACGTGTGTGTTAACCTTTGTGTTATAATGTAATGGATTAACTGAAATGCTAAAAATAATTCAGAAAAAAATCAAGTTCCTTTAACTTCTATTTAAAGCTAAGCACATTTTTCCCTCTCTGGTAAAGTTAAAAGTTAATATTTTGGAGACACAATGTGTGTGTGTGTGTGTGTGTGTGTGTGTGTGTGTGTGTGTGTGTGTGTGTGTGTGTGTGTGTGTGTGTGTGTGTGTGTGGAACAAACTGAAAAAACAACTTGTACCTGTTGGAACAAAACAAAATGCTTTATCTTCATTTTTGTAGCTTATTACATGATTTGAAAGCCCAGCTATTGTTTGCACTGTGACAAAGTCTAATAAAATATAGACCAGCAGGAATGATTCAAAATTCCTTTGAATACAATCTTGTTACATTAAGTTACACTGCATGATAAGAAGGCTTTTACTGTCCTCTGTAAAGTTATGTTTTTGGAGACATCACTTTAGAATATGAGTATCCACAAAAAGCATGAAAGACCTGTCATGTATGCCCTGTACAGTTATGCGTACAGAAGACATGGAAGACTACACATACATACATACATACATACATATACAGACATACACACACACACACACACTCACATATATATATATATATATATATATATATATATATATATATATAAGCACATAGTGTCTGCTGTGGATACCTTAATTTATTTAAATATACAAGCACTGATCACGGTCTGAAACACACAGACAGGCAATAATATGGATCATCTCTCTGTGACCTTCTGTAAGCAGCATCTGTTCATCCTCTTTTTCTTCAGCTCTTCTTTACTGAGGGATCATTGATTAGAGAGGACAGCCTCTCACTCACTCTCCCTCTCTCTCTCCCTCTCTCTCTGCACCTGTCTATCCCTCCACACTGAGGATAAACTGATTAGAGTTCAGTGCTCTATTACTGATCTGCACTTCTTAATACCTCATGCTCTCAAAGCATTCTCACAGTCTGTATTCTAAATCTCTATTCTCACAGTCTGTGTTCTCAATCTCTGTTCTCACAGTCTGTATTCTCAATCTCTGTTCTCACAGTCTGTATTCTAAATCTCTATTCTCACAGTCTGTGTTCTCAATCTCTATTCTCACAGTCTGTGTTCTCAATCTCTGTTCTCACAGTCTGTATTCTCAATCTCTGTTCTCACAGTTTGTATTCTAAATCTCTATTCTCACAGTCTGTGTTCTCAATCTCTGTTCTCACAGTCTGTATTCTCAATCTCTGTTCTCACAGTCTGTATTCTAAATCTCTATTCTCACAGTCTGTGTTCTCAATCTCTATTCTCACAGTCTGTGTTCTCAATCTCTGTTCTCACAGTCTGTATTCTCAATCTCTGTTCTCACAGTTTGTATTCTAAATCTCTATTGTCACAGTCTGTGTTCTCAATCTCTGTTCTCACAGTCTGTATTCTCAATCTCTGTTCTCACAGTTTGTATTCTAAATCTCTGTTCTCACAGTCTGTATTCTCAATCTCTGTTCTCACAGTCTGTATTCTCAATCTCTGTTCTCACAGTCTGTATTCTAAATCTCTATTCTCACAGTCTGTGTTCTCAATCTCTGTTCTCACAGTCTGTATTCTCAATCTCTGTTCTCACAGTCTGTATTCTAAATCTCTATTCTCACAGTCTGTGTTCTCAATCTCTGTTCTCACAGTCTGTATTCTAAATCGCTATTCTCACAGTCTGTGTTCTCAATCTCTATTCTCACAGTCTGTATTCTCAATCTCTGTTCTCACAGTTTGTATTCTAAATCTCTATTGTCACAGTCTGTGTTCTCAATCTCTGTTCTCACAGTCTGTATTCTCAATCTCTGTTCTCACAGTCTGTATTCTCAATCTCTGTTCTCACAGTTTGTATTCTAAATCTCTATTCTCACAGTCTGTATTCTCAATCTCTGTTCTCACAGTCTGTATTCTAAATCTCTATTCTCACAGTCTGTGTTCTCAATCTCTGTTCTCACAGTCTGTATTCTCAATCTCTGTTCTCACAGTTTGTATTCTAAATCTCTATTCTCACAGTCTGTATTCTCAATCTCTGTTCTCACAGTCTGTATTCTCAATCTCTGTTCTCACAGTCTGTATTCTAAATCTCTATTCTCACAGTCTGTGTTCTCAATCTCTGTTCTCACAGTCTGTATTCTCAATCTCTGTTCTCACAGTCTGTATTCTCAATCTCTGTTCTCACAGTTTGTATTCTAAATCTCTATTCTCACAGTCTGTGTTCTCAATCTCTATTCTCACAGTCTGTATTCTCAATCTCTATTCTCACAGTCTGTATTCTCAATCTCTGTTCTCACAGTCTGTATTCTCAATCTCTGTTCTCACAATCTCTATTCTCACAGTCTCTATTTTCAGTCTCTATTCTCACAGTCTCTATTCTCACAATCTCTATTCTCACAGTCTCTATTCTTACAGTCTACTGTATATTCTCAATATCTATTGTCACAGTCTATTCTCACAGGCTCTATTCTCAGTCTCTATTCTCAATCTATTCTCATGGCTTCTATTCTCAGTCTCTATTCTCACCGTCTCTATTCTCAGTCTCTGTTCTCACAGTCTTTATTCTCTGTCTCTAATATCACAGTCTCTATTCTCACAATCACTATTCTCACAGTCTCTATTCTCAGTCTCTGTTCTGTCTTTATTCTCACAGTCTCTATTCTGTCTTTATTCTCAGTCTTTATTCTCACAGTCTCTATTCTCAGTCTCTGTTCTCACAGTCTCTATTCTCAATCTCTATTCTCAGTCTTTATTCTCACAGTCTCTATTCTCAGTCTCTGTTTTCACCGTCTCTGTTCTCACAGTCTTTATTCTCAATCTTTATTCTTCATATCTCTTGTCAATTCATGTGTTCAGATAATCTGGACCATCAGGTGATAAAACACTTTTACAAACAAAAACGTCCTTGTAGTTTTTGCAGATACTCACTCATCTATCTATCTATCTATCTATCTATCTATCTATCTATCTATCTATCTATCTATCTATCTATCTATCTATCTATCTATCTATCTATCTATTTCTGTTTGTCTGTGTATCTTTCAGTCTGTCTGTTAGTCTGGCATTCCATCTTTTTGTCTGTCTATTATTTCTCTCTTTGCTCTCTCTCTCTCTCTCTCTCCCCCCCCTCTCCTCCTCCTCCTCCTCTTTTCTCCGCAAGACTCTGATTCAAAGTTGGGAGCAAAGATGGCCGCCGATCCCATGCAGGTAGGAGAAACTTTTCCAGCTGTTGTTGTTTAGAGGAATAAGCGCGTGCGTTTGCGGGGTGTGTGAGCGCGCGCGTGCGGGAGTGCTTGAGTGTGTGTTCGTGTTTACAGCAGCGAGCCCGTCACGCGCGCTCCGACACGGCGGACAGGTCCACCCTGAGCGGCGTGTGAGGAGTTTTAGTGTCTGATCCAGAGTTTGGCCTGGAAAACACGCCGAGGAGGAGCTGAGGGCTGAGCGACCCCGGACCCCGGACCCCGAACTCCGGGCGCTGTTTGTCCCCGCGCCCTCTCTCTAGTCCCGCTAGTCCCTCTCTCGGGAGGTTTATGGCGAGCTTAAGGGTTAAACTCGTCTAATTTACCGAAAGGGCACGGAATTATCAGCGTTTTCAGCCTTAAAACAGCGGAAAACCCGAAGCTGCTCTTATTCGCCAGCCTCTTGTTCGAATTTGGCCGTTCCACCTTAAATGGTGCAGGAGTTTACATTCTGGCGCCTGAAGCGACAGAATGTAAGCGCTGCGCAATTTAAGGTGGAACGGGAAAGTTCGATCAGCAGCTGTTTTGGCGGGGGTTTGTGTTGTCAAACACTGTTTTTTGACGAGATTTTAACGTTTTACGATATTTACAGCTGCCTAAATCATTCCAGTCATGTCCATGTTTGATTTCCTGTGGTTTTGTGCACTTCTGTCTTTCTTATTCCTTGTTTTTGTGCTGTTTTCTTGTTCACCAGACTGTTCTGGTTCGAATTTTCCGTTCCACCTTAAACAGTGTAGCTATGGCTGGTGCAGCCCGGGCGCCAGAATGAACTGTCGCACCATTTAAGGTAGAACGGCTCAGTTCGAAAACTACTAAACACGAAGCTGAAGTACTTTTGTTTACAAAATAGCTAATCTACTAGGCTAATGCTACATTCTTCAAGATCCTTAGAAAAGGCAGTGGTTCTGTTCAGAACCACGAGTTCGGCAACTCTTGAAAATAGATGGTTCTTCAAGGACTGTTTACTAAAGAAAATCTTAGTTTTATATAGAACCACGAACAAGAAATGGTTCTTCAGACTGATGGCAAATGTGTTGTATGTGGTTCTACATGGCACCAAAAAGGGTTCTTCTATTGTTCCGGATGTCAGGCTTATCACAACAGAAGAACCCTCAAAAAGGTTCTGTATTGAATCATATACGGAACATTCTCCCGGCAAGCTGAAGAGCCCTTTCGCAATGCAGAGAACCCTTTAATCATACAAATGAGTGTTCAGGGTTCTGTATAGAACCAATTTATTTACTTGAAGAACCTTCTTTTTTTTTTAAGAGTGTGTGTGTATATAAACATTTGATGCTTAAATGCTTCTTTGCATATTGAAATACATGCAAATGCTTGACGTGACAGTAGAAGAACCCTTTTTGGTGCTATGTAGAACCATATAAAACACATGCTCCATCAGTATGAAGAACCTTTTCACCATGCGAAGCAATTTAAGCATGATTTGGTTTTATATAGAGCCTTTGCCTTTACTAAAGGACCTTTGGAGAACCATCTTAACGGTGTTATCCATGAACTGCAGACACAAATGACCTTATTCCACCTCATCCTCTGCTTTTTTAATGCCTTTTGGATTTGTAGATAACTGATGGGCCACTAGTTCCATTCTCTGGCTCTGTATATCTGTTTATTGGTTACAGTATTAACCCTTAACCGCATTGTGTTGCCAAGAGGCAACAAGTACTTTTCCACTTTATGCCTAACTCTAATGCACATGCTTCCTTTTTTATTTGGTAAACTGAAGGCTTGATGTGTGAATCAGTATATAGAATAATCACAGTCTGTGGGAGGCCACATATTGTTTTTCATAAACCAAACCTTTGTTTGTATATAAAATAATTGTGTGTAATTGTTGCCATATGGCAACAACATGCAACGGCATGTAACGGTTTGCAGTGCATCCAGTGGGAGAAAATGAAAACAGCGTTTTTTACATTCTGAGTTGATTTCTTTTTAATCTTTACATTTATTTTCATACTTTCCTGTGTTCTTAGAACAGTTATACATGCATGGCCATTATGCACGCAGCGTTTTTCATACCTGGAGGATGAATGTGGCCGTGTCAGTGTATAGCACTGTATTGGTTTGCTTCCATTGCATTGCATGTTGCACTTCTGTTGTTGCCATATGGCAGCAAAATGCAAAGTAACCTGCCCAGTTTTTTTTTCTTCAATTTTTAAAAACGTTTTATTCATATTTCTATAAATGTGGCCATTCTCAATAAGATGAATCATGAAGTGTCTCATGTATATTTCATAATTAATGCAGTAAATGGATTTCGGTAATGTTGAAATGCATGTTGCAGTTCTGTTGTTGCATGCTGTTGCCTTATGGCAACAAAATGTAAAGGAACCCTCCCCCAATTTGTTTGGGGTTTTTTTCATTTTTTAAAAACATTTCTATTTATATTCCTATACATGCTGACATTCTCAATAAGATAAATCATGAAGTGTCTCATGTATATTTCATAAATCTTGCACTAAATGGTTAATGGATTTCAATAAACAGCTATTAAACGCGTTAATTTATCAAAGCATGTCAGTATTTTGTGGCTCTTTAGGTAGACATAATATATTTGCTTCCACTTTAGTTCTGAGGTCAGTCTGTTCATCAGTCTGCCTGTTCTAGTCCTACGTCAAACAGCATGCCATTACGATTGGCAGCTGCAGTTTATACTAAGGTCTTTGATACTTTTAATGTATCTGCTTTACCTGTTGAAGTTGCTTTATTCCGCCTTCATGTCTGACACCTATATTTATGTATTAAAACTGTACTAAGAGTATTAGTCTCTGGTTTGTTTGTCTCTTTACATCTGTTTCTTAGTGTTTTATTGTATTAGCCCTTTACTGTACAGTGTTGCCCAAAGGCAACAAGCACTTTCTTTCAGTTTTTTTGTCTGCTTACAGTTCAAAAGTTCATGTTTTTCCATTTTCCTTTGGGAAACTGAAAGCTTTAGATGTAAATGTTAAAAAAAGATTCACAATCTGTGTTAAAGTACATTTTGTCTTTTGAATTGGAAGCATTGGTTGTATATGAAATGATAACATATTGTTGCCATGTGGCAACAAGTGCAATAGTGGATCTGCGGTGCATACATTTTAGATAGTAATTAGGCTACTAGTGCCATTCTTCATCTCTCTAATTCTGTATCTTGGTGTTTTTATAGTATTAACCCTTTACTGTGTGGTGTTGCCAAATGGCAACAAGTACTTTAGTACAGTTTGCTTGACAACCATATAAAAGTTTACTGTTTTTTTTCCCCCTTTGGGATTGTGAAGGCTTTAAGTGTAAATCAAAGTCTGTGGGAAGTTACATTTGGTCTTTTATAACGAAGCCACTGGTTGTGTATAAAATGATGCCCTATAATTGTTGCCATTTGGTGAAAACAGGGCAGTGGATACAGTGGGAGTAAATAAGTACACTGTCATGTTCACATTTTACATTCTAAGCTGATTTCTTGTCAGTCATTTAAAAAACTCTTTACTACTTGTGCTTATACAGTCTGAATCAATACAGCGGTTAGCCAGAGCTTTAGGAGCCTGATAGCTATGAATGCTGACTGACTTCATTTCTCTCCCGGGCTGAAGAAGCTGTGCTGTGTTGGGGGGTTTAGTGCTGAATGTTTGCTCGGTCTGTCTGAATGACACCCGTTGTTACCAATAAGTCATCAGGGAAGCTCATTTCCAGAGAAGATAAGTGGCTTAGCTCCGCAGAGTCCAGAATTAAGGACCACGTTGTTAGCTCTTCGTTTGCATGGCAAACCACTGTTTTTGTGCTGGTTTAGGTTTGTATTGTGTGCAGGAGAGCACATATCAATACAGTGGGGGAAAACAAACCACATGCGCAGTAATGGTCAAAGGTCTGGAGACACTGGGGTTGGGCGATATGGCAAAAACATCATATCATGATATTTAAAGACATTTTCACAATACATATCAAGATATTTTGACACAAACAAAGAATCAAAATTGCCGTCAAAAACTCTGATTTTCTTAACATTTCACATGCTGTAGTGCAATCCAGTTAAACAGGACTACATGTATTGTCTTTTTAACAAAACGTGCAGTTGCTCCGTGTTCTTTAACCTCTTAATCTCCAGGGTATAATTTGGTTTGTCCATCTGAATTTACGTGATCAAATCATAAGGCAAATTATTCATTAACAATTACACAATATGCATATTAAATTTAATTTTTTTTTTTGGTAATAGGTCCCCTCAAATGAACAGCACATGTGTTTTAATGATTACACATATCGCTATATGCTTACAATTTACTGCTGAAAGCCAAAAATCTTTTATAGTTTATAGCCCAGGTTTGGGAAAAAAACGTCTCGACTTTCAGTAGAAAAACAAACTTGAGTTCAGCTTCTTTTATTATAAGGGTTTAAAATGACATCACCATCTATTTGACTGGAGAGAAGAGTTACAGCTTCATACGACGCCCAGCTTCTGAATGTAGCATATGAAATATGAACGTTATGAAGAACATGACCAAGTGCATTTTGGAACCACCGGAAGCCTCAAGGGGTTGAAAAGGTTAAAAAACCACATGCTTCTGTGTTTTATAGTAGTGCATGGACTCGGGAATACTTTGATAACTGGTTGTCAATTAACACTTTGTTGCTGCACCACAATTGTAAATTAAGACTGTGCTCTACACATTGGAAGACACATAGCAACAGCAGCCAGAAACGCTGCCGACTTCTCTGGGCTCAAGCTCATCTGAAATGGACTGATGCTCAGTGGAAACGTCTGATGACTCAAACTTTCAGATTATTTATGGAAATAAACAACCTGAGTAAATGTTTACTGGCCAGATAAAAGGGCTTTTACATGTCACTTTTCAGATATTTAAGATTTTTCATAGTACTTTGGGTTAAGAATAAAAAATAAAAAAAAGTAAATAAAAGATTAAGCCCAAAAATCACAATGTTTTTGTTTTTTAATCTGTATTTTGGGTGTGCTCTTGGAATGTATGGACTTCTTGTGTCTTGGTCTCCAGTTTTAGATGAGCATAGGTATTAGAACAGTTGAACAAAACAGCTTTTACATACATATTTTTAGGTTTTAATGAGTGAACAGACATTTCATGTACAACCCCAATTCTAATGAAGTTGGGACGTTGTGTAAAACATAAATAAAAACAGAATACAATGATGTGCAAATCCTTTTCAACCTATATTCAATTGAATACACTACAAAGACAAGATATTTAATGTTCAGACGGATAAACTTTATTGTTTTTTTGCAAATATTCACTCATTTTGAATTTGGTGCCTGCAACACGTTCCAAAGAAGTTGGGACAGGGGCGTGTTTACCACTGTGTCACATCACCTTTCCTTTTAACAACACTCAATAAGCATTTGGGAACTGAGGACACTAATTGTTGAAGCTTTGTAGGTGGAATTCTTTCCCATTCTTGCTTGATGTACAGCTTCAGTTGCTCAACAGTCCGGGGTCTTCGTTGTCGTATTTTGTGCTTCATAATGCGCCACACATTTTCAATGGGAGACAGGTCTGGACTGCAGGCAGGCCAGTCTAGTACCCGCACTCTTTTACTACGAAGCCACGCTGTTGTAACACGTGCAGAATGTGGCTTGGCATTGTCTCGCTGAAATAAGCAGGACGTCCCTGAAAAAGACGTTGCTTGGATGGCAGCATATGCTGCTCCAAAACCTGTATGTACATTTCAGCATTAATGGTGCCTTCACAGATGTACAAGTTACCCATGCCATGGGCACTAACACACCCCCATACCATCAGAGCTGATGCTGGCTTTTGAACTTTGTGCTGATAACAATCTGGACAGTCCTTTTCCTCTTTGGCCCAGAGGACACGACGTCCATGATTTCCAAAAATAATTTGACATGTGGACTCGTCAGACCACAGGACACTTTTCCACTTTGCGTCAGTCCATCTCGGGCCCAGAGAAGCCGGCGGCGTTTCTGGGTGTTGTTGATATGTGGCTTTCGCTTAGCATGGCAGAGTTTTAACTTGCACTTGTAGATGGAGCGACGAACTGTGTTCACTGACAGTGGTTTTCTGAAGTGTTCCTGAGCCCATGTGGTAATATCCGTTACAGAATGATGTCGGTTTTAATGCAGTGCCGCCTGAGGGATCGAAGGTCACGGGCATTCAGTGTTGGTTTTCTGCCTTGCCGCTTACTTGCAGAGATTTCTCCAGATTCTCTGAATCTTTTGATGATGTTATGGACTGTAGATGATGAAATCCCTAAATTCCTTGCAATTGCACGTTGAGAAACATTGTTCTGAAACTGTTGGACTATTTGCTCACACAGTTGTTCACAAAGTAGATGCTCCCTTTCAGGGATGCTCCCTTTATACCCAATCATGACACTCACCTGTTTCTAATTAACCTGTTCACCTGTGGAATGTTCCAAACAGGTGTTTTTTTGAGCATTCCTCAACTTTCCCAGTCTTTTGTTGCCCCTGTCCCAAATTCATTGGAACGTGTTGCAGGCATCAAATTCAAAATTAGTGAATATTTGCAAAAAACAATAAAGTTTATCTGTTTGAACATTAAATATCTTGTCTTTGTAGTGTATTCAATTGAATATGGGTTGAAAAGGATTTGCAAATCATCGTATTCTGTTTTTATTTATGTTTTACACCACGTCCCAACTTCATTGGAATTGGGGTTGTATAACAGTGTTCATATGTATGCAATTTATATAGTTAAAGAACAGAAGAACAGTCAGAACCAAAGAATGAACATCTTGGGTATTGAATTGCTTGTCTGTTCATTTTTCAGCAATGTTGAAAGAAGTAAAAACATGTTATAATCAGTAAAGTAACTTGCTCTAGCATTGACGTCATGTTTTTGGTCCATCTCCAGGGCGACCTGAGGGGTCAAGTGGTTTCGGAGCTGGGTCTAGGCCATAATCTGGACCTGTCGGACACCATGGTCCAGCAGAAGCTGGACGAGATCCGAGAGCAAATAAAGCGTGAGATCAGGAAGGAGCTGAAGATAAAGGAGGGTGCGGAGAACCTGCGCAAAGTCACCACAGACAAGAAGAGGCTGGCATCTGTGGACAACATGCTGAAGAAATCCAACAAGAAAGTGGAGGAGCTGCACCAAGAGCTTCAGGAGCTGAACGCTCACATCGTGGTCAAAGATCCCGAGGAGCTCCTCTTGGGTAAGGAATCGGAATCGTTAAATAAGTAGCGCAGGTTTACTTTTACTGCCCAGCTGTCATAATCCAGAAGATAGAAACATAATATCTATAAATGATAAGATAATGTATAATATAATAAACAGTGCTCTCAGATTTATATGGGGGGGAAAGTAGTTTTCCAGAAGGAAGCACCTCATGAACACCCTGTAAAGTGATTCAGGTATATTGAAATTTACACCCTTTTCCATATAGTTACGCTACACCCTTTTCCATATAGTTACGCTACACCCTTTTCCATATAGTTACACTACACCCATTTCCATAGTTTCACCCAGTTCAACAATTACACTACATCCATTTCTGTGGTTACACTACACCAATATACATGAGTACGCTAATTATTTCCATGGTTACACAGCTTTTATTTTCATGGGAATGCTACACCCATTCCTATGGTTATGTTACACCTTTCTGTGGTTACACAAAACTTATTTTAGGGCTAGGCTACAAGGCTACACCCATTTCCATGGTTAAGCTGCATCCATGTCTATGGTTTCACTACACCCTTTTCCATAGCTACATTCCACCCATTTCCATGGTTACACTACACTTATTTCCTGGTTACATGCAAACACGGCAGTATGTTGTTGGTCATTTTGTATGTCTGTCAAGTTTCTTTCCTGTTAAACTTTTCCGTACATAGAGGTCCTGACTTACGAGACTGTATTTCAGTGATTTAATCTCATCTAATATTTCCACATTAGTAAAGTACTTTGAGCTTTGTGCTTAGCAGAAAAACTACATTTTTGACACACCTCCTGCACACTTGATCACTACTGGTTTTACTGCCACGCTATTGTATTAATAAACTGAGGCACTAATCGACAGCAGCCCACAGTGCCCACTAGTGGATGCATTAGTCTGTATAATAAATAGACCAAGAAAAGCAGATGGAGAAAGCTTTAGTCCTGGCCGAAAATCTTCAGTAGCTTCGTAATCTGTGAAGCTTACACAGCGGAAAAGCTGAAGTGCTGATTCAGAGAACAGAGTCACTCTGGGTCCTTCTGAGTTCAGTGGAGTAACGTTCTGTCATATTGCCTGGAGCGACTGGAGCTTCTTTTGTTGCTGTGATTTCATAATTGACTGTTAAGCTGAATGGCTAATCGGGCGTCTGCTTAACTGCCACTTTTTGGCCACACCAAAGATCTGCGCTGTTACACCTACCGTCCTACTGTGTCCCACGTTTAATTAGTGAATATTTTACAACGTCGCTCGATTTTTTATTTTTATTTTTTTAGTGTTGCACCTGCAGGCTTTTTCATTCCTAAATCATTGCAATGGTAGGCTGTTGCTAAAAAAGTCAATTAAATTTTTTTAATGTTGTTTAACGAGGAAATCGTGCACTTTCAGTTTGGCATTTTGTGTTCTGTCCATCATTTTAAACCTAGGAACTATATTTTTATTATTTTTATTAGCTCTGGTTTGTGGTCACAGTAAATACACTTATTAGTTAGTTAATTCAGAGTTTTCAGAATTTCTCTACGTAATTCAATTGAGATGTAAACAGAGTGATTCAAAGGGATTTGGTGTAAAATGAGAGACTCAGATCTCTTTACAGTGGTGGTGATAGGAAACAGAGGTCGCCATGACTGCAACACAGATATAGACATTTATTTACTATCCAGAACCACCAGAGAACCTCCACAACTCTTCTAAGTTGTCAGTCATCAGGCAGTGAATTCATAACCATTTCATGTAGGAACTTTCTGTGAGGAGCTTTTAGAGGTGGACGTCTGGTTCCCATCACCACCACTGTGAACAGTTCTGACTCGGCAAGTCTCTCTAGAACTGAGCGTTTCGGATTAAACTGCTTAACCATTCAGTTTTGCAGAAATTTAGAAAAAGTGGTGAAATTCTCTTGTAATCACATCATGGAAACATCGGAGAGGTCACAGCTGGAAATATTCCGTTGCTTTCACTCACACATCAAGGTGTAGGACCTGTGATTGGACCAGCTGCTATGAGGCTGCAGCACAACTGATATATTTTAGTGTTTTTATACCTTATCAGTATAATAAGGGATCATATTTATTGTTATTTGTGGAGTCGTTCATCAGATAAGATCTCAAGATTGTGCTTCTCAAAAGGTTTTGTGTCTTATTATTTTAGACAGACAGACAGACAGACAGGAAATCTAGCAAATTTTAAAATTTAGCATTTTTTAACATGTCATTCATTTTTGCATGACAATTTTCCAGCCTCTCTTTATCCTATTAGAATTAAACAGGCTGTTTTGGTTCCTGGGCCTTTAAGACTGATGTATGCAAATGAGCTCTGTTCTGGTTCATTCAAAACTCAGTCCAGGCTGAAACACTTCTTATAACCTCAGTATACACCGGTCAGGCATAACATTCTGACCACCTCCTTGTTTCTACACTCATTGTCCATTTTATCAGCTCCACTTACTGTATAGCTGCACTTTGTAGTTCTACAGTTATAGACTGTAGTCCATCTGTTTCTCTGATACTTTGTTACCCCCTTTTACCCTGTTCTTCAGTGGTCAGGACCCCCATGGACCCTCACAGAGCAGGTACTATTTGTAACAGTGGTGGTGTGTTAGTGTGTGTTGCGCTGGTGCGAGTGGATCAGACACAGCAGTGCTGCTGGAGTTTTTAAACACTGTGTCCACTCACTGTCCACTCTATTAGACACTCCTACCTTGTCGGTCCACCTTGTAGATGTAAAGTCAGAGACAACAGCTCATCTGCTGCTGCACAGTTTGAGGTGTTTAAAACTCCAGCACTGCTGTGTCTGATCCACTCAGACGAGTGCAACACAGATGGACTGCAGTCTGTAACTGTAGAACTACAAAGTGCACCTGTAGAGTAAGTGGAGCTGATAAAATGGACAATGAGCATGGAAACATTGGTGTAAATGGGTGGAGCTGGACTGCTCTAGGCTGTGTAAGCTGGAGAACTGTACATGTGTTGGTTCTTATGACATCACATTAATTTCCATGTATGGACTGGTCAGGTACTTTTTTGTATTTTCATAATACTTTAAATTCCTTTATTTGAAAAAAGAGAGAGGAATTTGTTTTTGCATGATATGGGCCCGTTAATGGGCTGGGAGGAACTGCGTCAGTGCAGTGTTCTCTGGTCTTGATTTAGGAGTGTTGTTGTTCAGGATGGAGCTGAGTGCACTGAAGCCCAGAAGCGCTCTGTGGGGAGAGGAGTTTTGTTTGGTGACTCATCAGGACAGGAATGTCCCGGAGTGTCACACCACTGACTGAGCTCTGTGCTGCTGTTGTCCTCACTGACCCGAGGTCATTAAGAGATTTCTGCACTTAATGGCACTGTTTGTTTTAAAATGAGGAGTCGCTGATGATCCTGGACCTCCTGGCTTTCCACAAAAGTCCTGAATGTGTTGCCCGTCCCCCCTCCACCACCGAGACCACCCATCAAGGAGAGAAAGTGCTCAGCCAGCTCAGAGACCCTCCCTCACAAATACCCACAAATATGTCACTACGGAAAGAGAATATGTTTTGCATTGATTTCATATTCATGCTGACTTTAAATGTGAACTTGAGTTATTATTAATATAACGTACTCTATGTGGCCAAAAGTATGTGGACACGCCTAATTATTGAGTTAGGGTGTTTCAGCCACACTTATTACTAACAGGAGGATCAAATTAAGCACACAGTCTTGCAGTCTCAATAGATGAACACTGGCAGTAGAATGGGTCACAGTGAAGAACTCAGTCACAGGATGCCTCCACTGCCCTGCTAGATCTATAGTCGCTTTTCTCGCATCTCTGGCAGGAAACTTTTCCACAGAAGTGGAACGGTTTCTTGTAAAATGTAAAAGTTCACTATGCACAATGCCAAGCGTTGACTGCAGTGGTGTAAAGCGCCACCACGGGACTCTGGAGCAGTGGAAACGTGTTCTGTGGAGTGACGGATCACACTTCTCTGTGCCCAAAGTTTTGAATATTATAACAAAAACCTATAACAAAATTTACAACTTTTAAAGTGGGAAACTCCTTCTTTCAGGGCCAAATTTGAGAAAATTAGTTGTAATCTACTACACAAAATAGTCTGACCAGTTTAATTATTTTAATACCATATGAGATCATTATTAATTTATATTTATTCATGTTTTTTGCACATGTGAATATAATATTGTTGTTTAGAGACAGAAAATATTAAGACATTAAGTGGGTTTGTTGTAAGTTATCAGTCATCCTTCTCGTTTGTGATCTGTTGGGCTGAAGTTGACTGAGTGCTGTGCTGTTACTCTTCTGAGAAGCAGATGTTGCACTGCAAAAAATAACATCTTAACAAGTGTAATCGTCTTAAATGTAGTGAAAAAATCTAATATCTCTCATTATGAGGCTGCTGGATGAACATTCTAAGATTATTCCACCTGTTTCTGTACATTTTTACTAGTTTTAAGTGATTTTATCTGGTGAAAGTGTCTGATTCCATTGGCAGATTAGTTCACTTGTTTGGAGAAATAATGAAGATAATTTTGCTCATTTAATGATTAAACCAAGGAACATGATCTGCCAATGAAATCAGACACTTTTATAAGATAAAACTGCTTAAAAACAAGTAAAAATGTCTAGAAATAGGTTCATCTCACAATATTCTTACAGTCTTAGAGTCTCATAATGAGAGATAGTAGATGTATTGACTCCATTTAAGCTGTTTACCCTCACTAGAGTTGAATGTTTGCAGTGTGCTGAGCGCAGTAGTTTCTGGGGCTGCTGCAGTGAGGCTTAGTGTTATAAGGAGGCGTTTAACAGGTTTGTTCTGTGTGTTTGTTTAATGGTTCATTGTGTTGCGTGTGTTGTTCCAGTCTGGACATGAAACTGTGAGCTCGTCTGCAGAGCTGCGGTTTTGCCTCCTCCTGCTTTAGTGCTTTTGTTTTGAACTTCTCAGGTAAATCTCCCCAAAGGCGGAAAACACAGAGCCTTTAAAATTCTGACACCAGCATTGCTAAAACAAGCTTCAGGTGCTTGTAGGCTGATGGATGCAGACAGGTGCCAAATTAAGGGAAAATATAAGTGTAAAGTGATAAAAGCTGCTTTTCCACTGCTTTAGTGCCAGTTTGACTTTACTCTGCTCGCCTTTTTTGGTTCTCCACTAAGCAAACCTGGTACCAGGTATTTTCAATCGAGTCTGGCTGCAGACAGATGCGCTCTCAGCCCCAGTGACGTCACATGCACATGCACTCTCTGCCACAATGGCAGAAGCTCTGCGCAGAAGCGGCCCAATGGCACGGTGACTTTTGGCGGCTGCTGTTCAGCGACATCATCACTTAATCCATTTTTCCTCCATAATTCGGCTAGAGAGTTACATTTAATGTACCTTCCTGATGAAAAAGATCATAGAACCCATTAAAAATGCCTGTTGGTACCTGGTGGTTCTCAGTTGTCGCTAATGGTGTTCCGTGTTTTCTTGATGGGTTGATATCACAGTGTAAAGGATTCTGATCGTTTAATCGGGTGTTTTGATTGATACCACATACATTTGATTGTTTCCTAATTGGTTCTAACGGCAACCATCAAGCCAATTCCCATTGGGAAGCAAAACCGTCAGGTTTTACTCCTAACGGCCCTGCAAACACAGTTATGTTGTGCCAACATCCACTTTTGGTCCCACAGCATTGTCTGCAATGTAATTCCTAAGAAAATGATGAACATTATCTGACAACTTTAGCAGTTTGTGACATACATATACAACCCATCTCCAAAAAAGTTGGGACGCTGTGCAGAATGTAAATAAAAATAGGATGCAATGATCTGCAAATCAGGTAAAACATATTTTTAAAGAAAAATACTACAAAGACAACGTATCAAATGTTGAAACTGAGACATTTTATTATGTTATTGTAAAATATTTCCCCATTTTGAATTTGAGGTCAACATGTTCCAAAAAAAGTTGTGATGGGGGCCTGTTTACCGCTGTGTTTCATCACCTCTTCTTTTATCAACACTCTAGGTGTTTGGGAACTGAGGAGACACTGCTGTAGTTTAGAAAGTGAAATGTTTTTATTTGATACAGGATTTCAGCTGCTCATCAATTCAGGGGCTAAATGATTTCAGTGGTGACAGGTCTGGACTCCTTTAATACGGAGCAGTGCTGCTGTAATGCGTGTAGAATGTGGTTTGACAACGTCTTGTTGAACTAATCAAGGCCTTCTCTGAAAAAGACGTCGTCTGGACGGCAGCATATGTTGCCAAAACATGTATATATCATTCAGCATTAATGGTGCCTTCATAGATGAGCACGTCACCCATGCCATGTGCACTAATGCCCCCCTGAACCATCATGAATACTGGCTTTTGAACTGGGCACTGTTAAGAAGCTGAGTGGTCTTTAACCTGGAGGGCACAGTGAACATGATTTCCAAAATGTTGATTCGTCGGACCACCGAACACTTTTCCACTTCCCCTCAGTCCATTTTAAATGAGCTCTGGCCCAGAGAAGGTGGCAGCGTTTCTGGATCCTGTTTGTTTGGTTTCTTCTTTACGTTTTAGAGCTTTAACTTGCATTTGTGGAGGCAGTGCTGAACTGGTTTCACATACAGTGGTTTTCAGAAGTGAGTCCCTGCACTGATTTCCACCATAGAATCATGCATTTTTAATGCAGTGCCACCTGAGAGCCCAAAGATCACGGCCAGCAATTACTGTTTTTTGACCTTTGCATAGAGATTTCTCCAGATTCTCTGAATCTCTCAGACCCCCATAGACCCACTAATGACCTAATGCAGTTTTTCTTAACCCTGGTCCTGGAGACCCACTGCCAAGCACTTTTTAGTGTTTTCCCCGCTCCCAGCACACCTGATCCGTCTAAGCTCATTAGCAGCCCCTTACTAGTTGAAGCGGGCGAGCTAAAGCATTAAAAACATTAAAACGTGCAGGGCAGTGGGCCCCGAGGACGAGAGCTGAAAAACACTGACCTAATACTCCCTGCGTTGTCCTCATCATTGCTTCATCTGCTCTTTCAATTTTCCCAGAATGCCCTCTGACGCCGGACACCCCCAGCAGCGAAGCTAGGACGTGCACCAGCAGCAGCCGACTGGCAGCGCTGAAGAAACAGATAGACATCGAGCTCAAAGTCAAACAGGGAGCGGAAAACATGATCCAGATGTACTCCAACGGCTCCTCAAAGGTAACACCCCCCCTTTTTACTGCTAGCTACAGTCCTGCTTGACACTGTTCATTGACAGCGTTAAGGCCTCAGTACTGCTTGGGGAGACAGCGTTCAGCTTCAGAAAACAGTGTGACGTAATTGCGGAGAAAACGACTGTAAACGTGTCACAGAGGCATCATTTGGGTGAACTGGGTGAACTCCATGGACAAAGACACTATGCGACAAAGCCTGTGATTAAGAGGCGTGCCATTAAACAGAGATGGATGCCTTTGAAGAGCTTCGTTTTACAAAAAATGTGCTGAGCACTCTGGCAGACACCCCAATATTTCACTAGTAAACGTGTATTTGTTTAATAAACAATGAATACTTGTTTGTTAATACTTGGGGGCCATTGGACAGAATAATTTTATTAACCAATGGTAACTGATGACTGCAGTTAGAGGCCTGTAAGGGTAATAATGAGAAACAGATGAATGGAAATTAGTCACTGTTACCTGTGAAAAACAGTGAGTGCTGTTAGGAGCGTATTGCAGCGTAAAAGATGAGAGTTATATGGCGACTGTGAGAAGCCTAACGTGACGAATTCGAGGAGCACTCCGTGTATTATAGGCAGGTGAAGTGGTTGGGGTCTGTGCAGTGGCAGTGTCATCAGGGGAGTGAGTGGCATGCAGGCCAGTAGTGCCATGTTTAAAACACTACTGCACTAAATCCAGTTCAACAGGACTAATGATGCTCTCTTTCAGTGAAACGTGCAGCACCTTTGATTCTCTCAGAAAAGCTTATCGTGATGTAATTTCCAACTAGCCATGAAATGCTGGCTCGGTTCCTGAAAGCCAAGCGTGCCGCAACTAGTTCAGTGCTGAGAGTCCCTGTTGGCTCTGGCCCTTTTAAAAACTTTTTTTTTTGGGGAGGGGGGTGGGGGGTGGGGTGGGGGGTGGGGCGGGCTTTTGAAATGAACATGGAAGAAAATACCAAACTACAATTATCGATTAGCGCTGCAATTATGGCTAAGGACAGTTCCAGGGCCTATTCAGGTGCTCTGCTTTCAATGCTCGTATACTTGTATGTCCTTATACACACACAAATACCCATTTACGTTTACGTACATATCCACAAACCTCTTTTTCTAATCTTTGCTGCTCTTATGGTAAGCGTATTTTGACAATGCCATCCAAATCAATATTCCGTTTAAAGAAAGAGATGAAACTTAATAATAATAATAATAAAAATAAGAAGAAATACAAAATAAATAAATAAATAAAATGAATATATAGAGGAGGGAAAAGAAGGAAAAAAACATTTCTGACTTTCCCTTCAAATAAGCTCCTTGAAAAAAGAGAGAGAGGGAAAAAAAAAACTATTTCCATTACAGAAGCTGAAGCATAGTCTTTCATTAAGAAGAGAGGAAATAACAAAAAAAAAATAGGTCATTGAAAACCTACATAAATTCTGGTCGCTGGGGTCTCATATATACCAGCCACTTGGACACATCAAGGAAATGCCCTCAGAGCCCAAAGAGTTAAGGTGGAAAAAAGGCACAAGGGTGCGAGAACTTAGTGCCTTGGCCCATGCTGACCTTGTTTTCAAGCACCCTATAGCTGCACTCCTGCTTTAGACTGAGGACTTCAGTCCACATGAATGGCCTTGACCGCGACCTGCTCCCTCAGACTGCTGCTCACACGCACACAGGCCGCTTACTCGGCTGCCCAGGGCCCTGTGTGTGTGTAGGAAGTCGACGGGAGTCTGATGTCAATCGGGGAATTATGACCTTTCCTCACACACATGGCGTGGTAACGGCCTGAGGAATTCAGGAGGAGTTGTGTTTACTCATCCTCGGCCTGTTCACGCTGAGCTGTTTGTTTCACACTGGGTCTCCCTAGAAAAATCTGTCGTCATCTGGATAATTATAAACGTGATGAATAGTTTCGGTTATGACTGGGCCATATTCTGCGCTGCTGTAAAACGTGCTGCGCTGCATGGGGGCAGAGGTTTATGTTGTGATTTATTATTAATGATGAGTAATTTATTGAGCATTTGTGTATTTTGTCCAGTGGTGAACCATGACTAGGCCTTCAGTTCAGGCGATAAATGTCAAAACGTGGTCAAAATTAAGGAAAAATATGAATGTTTAATGTTTCTTTTTTAGTTTTTTGTGAAATGTTGGAGCTAAGCTAATGAAGATCACTTTGCCGAGCTAGATTAAACACAGACATGAAGCTTAAGATTAAGTGACCCTTATTAGTCCCACTTTGGGGAAATTTCACCTCTGCATTCAACCCATCCGTGCAGTGAAACACCACATACACACAAGTGAACACACACACACACACTAGGGGGAAGTGAGCACATACAAGGCCGGTTCCCTAACCTCCAGCCCACAACTGACCCCTTCACACGTCAATGCCAACATGGGGCTTGTTAAAGACATTCCATCTGTTACACCTGAAGTTTGTAACAGACATTAAGATACATTTGAACTTGTATGTTTTAGTTTTACGGTGACTCTCATCCTGCGTTCACACTGGCCGCGATGCGACAAAGAGGCCGGAGGTCATTTATACTCAATGAGAGCTGGAGATTTCCGGCGACAGGAGGCCGTGCAAACATTGGTGACGTGAAGTGGACGGAGTTGGCGACGCGACAAAGTTGAGCCAGAGAGAGAATTACCACTTCTGGGTTTTTCAAACACTAGAGGGCGGTCCTGAGCGAGTTCAAAATGAATGGTTAATATTGAGCATTTGAGCAAAATCATAGTTTATAAAAGCTTAACCATCTTTAATCTAAAGAAATATAATCATTTCCTGAACCCAGAACAGTATACAACATTTTAACACTGCTGTTATATTTTTAAGAGCTTTTAAACTCGAGTTATAGGAGTTTAAAACAGCGCCTTGTATGTCTATGACATCCGTGAGCGCAAAGAGCCAATGAGCTGCTCTGCTCGCCAACCAAGCAGCAGTCAGTAGCAGTAACCTGTTTTTGTAAAACCTGTTTAAAAAAAAAAAAAAAAAAAAAAGGAAACAAAGAGGTGGGATATCTTTGTTTTTTAGTGAAATCCGTCCTTCTACTGTCTAAAATTAAAGGAAAGTTCTGGCTGAGTGATTAGAAACTATTTTAACTGTTCGTTTTTACCCGTTGAGCTCCATTCACTCCCATTCATTGAGGACTCACTTGTGGGCACCCTCTACTGTTTAGCAGTCCTGTTTTTAATATAATGGGGGAAATAGGAAGTGGCCAGGCTCCTGATAAACCAGATCTGGTTGAGCAGAGTTAAATGTATGCGAATAAGGATTTTGCATAAATCATGGCGATTACCAGTAGGACTCGAGCATTCAGCAGCGTAGTACACGCTTTATCTCTGCCTTTGTGAAACAGTACACTCCTTTTTGGTTTTTGGTCCTAGATAATTGTTCTAACGGATGGAATAGTGCCGGCGGTGTGTTTGCCGCAAATAGCCAGTAAAAAATAAAAATAAAAAAGCATGCAAGTGGTTTCTGACCAGGATTTTTCATTTTAAAGGGGGAAAGCATCTGATTTGTGCCTGGCATCAGTAAAACCATGGCAACCAATGGTCAGTTGCAGTTCAGAAACACCCACAGGTGATGAGCGATCAGCGATTTGGGCGACGAGGCAAAAAGTTGCTGCCACAGTGTAACAGTAAAGGGTCCTGGCACAGAGCTGCTGCCACTGCTTTCCATTCCTAACAACTGACCTACGACCGGTATTGACAGTCAGTGACGTATCTAGAACTTCGGAAGGAAGCGTTGGTCTCACTGTAAATCTGTAAAGATCTTCAGTTCAGCTCCTAAAATATTAACTCACTTTGAATCCCAGGTACCACGGAGAAAACAATCCTGAATGGACCATTTTCCATTGGACGTTTCAAGAATTTATTTTACAGACATCATGAGGCTTTTCTTTGTAGGCCAAGAGGTCCTGAGGATTCCTATCTGAATTTATCGTATTGTATTTTGTTGCTGTTCTGTAAAGGCGGTAAGCCACTAGATGCCAGCATTACAGTGATTTTATCACACTTGAGTGGGTTTTATTGTTTAGTTTCACATTGTTGTTGTTGATTGACTCTGCAGAACAGCAAAGGGTCACTAAAGTTACGCTGAAGCCCGTGTTACTGAGGTTCATCTGTATAACTGTGCTTGTTTGTGTGTGCAGGATCGTAAGCTGTTGGCTACGGCGCAGCAGATGCTCCAGGACAGTAAGATGAAGATCGAGTTTATCAGGATGCAGATCTTGAAGGCCAGCCAGAGCCACGAGCTGAGCTTTGACAACAACGACGTCATCGGTAACTTCACGAAACACTCAGCTGCGTCGGTAGTGTGTTATTACATTTATTAGAAATATCTATCTTTTACCTTCACATCGTTGGCCATTTTATCAGAAACACCAGCCATTAGGTGCACTTTGTAGGTGTATAGTTATAGACTGGGGCCCATTTGTTAGATGAATAGTTTATTAGCCCTCCATTTATCATTGAAAAGGGACCACCAAAGCGCAGATTTTTAAACACTGTGTGTCCTTAATGGTCAATATATCAGAAACCCCTCCCTTGGTGGTGTTCAGTTAAGAGACTAGAGTAGCTCTAATACTCTACTACACTTGTCTGGACATTTTTGGATGGTGGACCACCTACATTGTAAAAATGAAAAGATTCTTGAGGCCCCCTTTGGGGTTCCTCAGCTTGCCACACTGACAGAACCCTTAATTTGAGATCTGATCTCATCTGATCTGATTCACGGTAGTGTCCTACACTTAAAAAAAAAAATGGTTCCTCTAGGGTTCTTTAGTAAAGGAAATGTTCCTATACAGAACCATGAACACTCAAAGAACACTTTGCATTATTAATAGGGTTCTTTAGATTGATAGAGAACGTGCTGTAGATGATTCTGTATAGAACCTTATTGAAAATGCTTCTGTGTCTATACAAGCCTTGTATCACAACAATAGCAGAACCCTTTTGGTGCTATATAGAACGTTTTTCTGTATAGAACCATATATAGCATATTCTCTAAAGGGTTCTTTGCATGGTGAAATGGTTCTACCAGTTGATAGAGAACGTGCTGTATATGGTTCTATGCAGAACCCTTCAGAAAAGGGCTCTATATAGCACCAAAAACGGTTCTTCTATTTTTATTATACAAGCTTGTAACAATAGAAAACCCATTTTTGGTGATACTTAGAAGCATTTTCAAAAATGTTCCATGTCACTTTCTCCATCAAGCAGAAGAACCATTTCACCATGCAAAGAACCTGTTAATCATGCAGATGGTTCTTTGAGTGTTCATGGTTCTGTATAGGACCATTTTCTTTACCAAGGCACCCTTGAAGAACCGTCTTTTTTAAGGGTGTAGGAATCAGATCTGATGAGATCGGAACTCAAGGCCTGTAACACAGATTTCAGTGTCCACTGATGGACGGGGTGGAGAGAGTGTGAGTAAAAAGGGTCACGGTTCCTATATAATTGGCCCAATATAGACGTTCCTCTGTAGACAGTCTGCACTTTCACCTCATAGTTATTGTCACATTTCATATTTAATGTGCTGGAGTGCCAAAGCCTAAATAACACAAGCAGTTCAACTCACTAGTTACCCACAGACTGCACTGTAGACATGCACAGCATTACTCAGCCACTGTAACTGAAAGGCAGCTCCTTCTTTGCTTAATGAGCTGTAATGGTGTGTGATTGTGTGCATGATTTGTTCCAGCTAAGCCCATCATCAGCCCACTGGACCTGCGGGTGGAGGAACTGTGTCATCACGCTCGTATCGAGCACGCCGTGGCCGAGGGAGCCAAGAACGTCATGAAGCTGCTGGGCTCCGGCAAACTGGCTGAGAAGAAAACTCACTCTGAGGCATGGTCACTAACACAGACACACACACACACACACAGTACTGGACCCTGATGTTATGAAAGCGCATTGATGCTTTAATTTAAGGGAGGCGATACGACTGTGTTGGTGTCCACTCTATTAGACACTCCTACCTTTTCGGTCCACCTTGTAGATGTAAAGTCAGCGACGGCAGCTCATCTGCTGCTGCACAGTTTCCTTTGGTCATCCTCTAGTCCTTCATCAGTGGTCACAGGACGCTGCCCACACGCTGCTGGCTGGATATTTTGGTTGGTGGACTATTCTCAGTCCAGCAGCGACACTGAGGTGTTTAAAAACTCCAGCAGCACTGCTGTGTCTGATCCACTCAGACCAGCGCAACATACACTAACACACCATCACCACGTCAGTGTTACTGCAGTGCTGAGAATGATCCACCACCCAAATAGTACCTGCTCTGTGAGGGTCCATGGGGGTCCTGTCCACTGAAAAACAGGGTAAAAGGGGGTAACAAAGTATCAGAGAAACAGATGGACTACAGTCTGTAACTGTAGAACTACAAAGTGCAGCTATACAGTAAGTGGAGCTGAGAAAATGGACAGTGAGCATAGAAACAAGGAGGTTTTCAGAATGTTATGCCTGATCTGTGTATTTCTTGGGACGCTGAAAAAAATCTTTGAATCATTGCATCTGATCAAATCATATTTTGGTGATCGATTTAATGTGATTTTATTGAAGACCCACCCATAGCAGGCAGTTTTCAACCTTTCACATTGATGTCGGTGGTCAGTGGTTTTCTTTATTGATCTGTAAATCAACACATTTTACAATTATTTATTTTACATTTAAATGTCTGAATCGTTTGAAGAATTTTATAATTACACTGGACAAGCAGTAATGATGCCGGAATGAAAATTGCTGGCCAAAACTGAAATTTTTGACGCAATGGACTGAAAACCAAAACTAAAAGAAGTTATTTATTGATATTTTTTTTTATTTATGCTTCTGAATAAAAATAAAAACAACAAGGCAATGAAGTAAAGCAGTTCTATCATTGATGAAGTCAGTCCTTTCAATTAGAAAACAGAGTTGAGAATTAAACAAACAAAAAGAAAACTGTTGTTTGTAATTTGTTCCCTCACTGGTTCTGATGTCAAGCACTAGAACCCTTCACTCTGTAACACTAAACTGCAGTACAGTAATGCTAATTTCTGCTAGCGTTCTATTGGATATGCAGTGTTAAGTTAGTGTCAGGCTAACAGTGGTGTACATTAACAGTGGTGTAGATTGACTTTCCCACATTGGGTGAAACACTGATGGCAGCTCTAGTTTAAACTCTGACATTTGAAGCCTGTAATGAGCTTTATTGTGTGGTTTAGTGTTTCAGTAAATCCTTCAGTAAATACTTCAACTCGAAGCCTCACTCTTAACACAGGAGGAGGCTTTAGTAGAGTACACTTCACTTAACTTACAGCAGACAAATACAATTTGTGAGCTCTTATAATTTATGAACAGTACTTATAATGCATTATGTTAACAATTCAAAATGCATGGCTGTAACGTGTAATGAATTTTTATGAATATTTATAGCTAAAATGTGTAATGCATTTTTAGAAATATATGTTTATGATGCCTTATGAATGCATTATAACATGTTATGAATGTGTTTATAGATGCTTACAAACGTGATTCATAGAAAGTGTTACCTTTATTTCTAACCAAAAATTTCAGCTTTTTTCCTTTTTCTAAAGCCTTTTTTTTTTAAACAAATGTCATTACATGTTTGTGTTTTTCTTTGCCCTCACTTAATACATCAACCCCCTTCGTGGCATCAGCTGGGTGCTATTGGGAAAATTTGTTGAAAGGTCATTGCAAGAGTTAATGTGCTGTTTTGCTGTGATTGTGTGATTCAGGCCCAGGCTCGGTTTAATGAGTCCAGTCAGAAGCTGGACCTGTTGAAGTATTCTCTGGAGCAGCGGCTCAGCGAGCTCCCTAAACACCACCCGAAGCGCAGCATCATCATGGAGGAATTATCTCTAATGTCTTCTCCGCCTCTCAGCCCCCGCAACAGCCTCATATCAACACAGAACCAATATAGTACAGTGGCTAAACCTGCCGCACTCACAGGTACAAACTCATACCTTCTCAGAATCAGTGCAGTACAGTCTCTGATCCCACCACTCTAACAAATATAAACTTGTATCCCAACCAAATATCGCCCCCTACGCTTCCTGTAGTGTATTACAGTCTGTCAGAGTGACTGTGTGGATCATATGAGCATTATAGATAATAATAGAGCAGTTCAGTTTTAAAAATAGATTATGTATTTGCAATAAAAATCCATGGCAATATTTTTTTTGTTTATTTTTGATACAGTCTGCTTTTTTCAGTTAATCATTTCACCCTTAGTCTGTGTATAATTTGGGCTTCTAGAAACAGTTAATGGATCTCTTTATATGCGCTTTGCTCCTGCAGGGACGTTAGATGTGCGGCTGATGGGCTGTCAGGACCTACTGGAGAACGTTCCAGGCCGTTCAAAGGCCACGGCGCAGACCCTGCCGGGCTGGAGTCCCAGCGACACTCGCTCGTCCTTCATGAGTCGCGGGAGCCGCAGTCGAGCAACCAGCAGCCGGAACCTCTCCAAAACAGACGACTTGACCAGTTCAGTGGCTTTTTAATACTGAGGAAAGCATTTGAGTTCAGTTTGCAGGACTTTAGTCTGTTGTTAATTGTAATCTTTGTAAAAGGGAATTCTGATCCAGTCTGAAAGATCAGTGTCAGAGCAGATTCAGGCATATTTAAAGGCATTTTTTTCATAATTCAGTGGTTGAGATGTAATCAGAGAGATGCAGAGCGGTTTGGTGTGCAGTGGTTCAGATGTCTTTACAGTGGTGGTGATGGGAACCAGGGGTCGCCATGACTACAACACAAATATGGAACCACCAGAGAACCTACATGAGTCTTCTGAGTTTATATGTCTATGCACTACTACTAATATTTAATAAAAATAATCTTAATAATAATAATTATTCTATTATTAGTCATAGTATTCCTAGCTGTGGATTGTGCTGAATGAGGAATTGATTACTGAACACTGATTAAGTTGTGCTTAAATGAGTGCATATGTTGTTAAAAGTTATACTGTTGCCCTTATTTAATTTACAGAATTATGTAAAATGCACACCCACCCCCCCCACACACACCCCCTACCCCCCCTACCCCCAGGCCAGTTGTGGCTCCAGGGTAATTTGAATTTGAACCCCCTGCTGTAGAGAACGGGCCATTTTGAGTGAAAGTCTTGTTTGTTGTCCTGAACATAAATACTATTTGTTTCTGTGTCTTTGTTTTTCTCCAGATGAGATCAGTGCAGTGTTAAAGCTGGATAACACTGTGGTGGGACAGACCAGCTGGAAACCTGTCAGTAATCAGTCGTGGGATCAGAAGTTTACATTAGAACTCGACCGGGTAAAAATGCTGTGCTTATCCTGATTCACAACATCTTCACTTAAACCACATGTTAAATATGAACAAACTCTGGACTCATCTGGACACATCTGGGCTTAGTTACTGTGCAATAAGCTGGAGCACCTGACTGTAGAGTTTAGCTTGCTGGTTTTATTTCTGAATTTTATTCATTGTCATTTGTTTTTTCTGTATACATTTGTTTTATATATATATATATATATATATATATATATATATTTTTTTTTTTTTTTTTTTTAGTAGTAATAATTTTATTCTCATTTTGCTCACTTTATTTTCTCTGACTTTTGTTTTTGCCACTGATTTTTTTCAAATACCCACATAATTTAGAGATTAAGATCTAAACAGAGTCATTCAGGGTGGGTTGGTGTGATATGCTCTGTCAGAATTGTTCACAGTGGTGGTGATAGGGACCAGACATCCACCTCTACAAGCTCCCTCACAGAAAGATTATGACATAAAATAGCAACTAGAACGCTGCCTGGTGTTTAAATCACTGTTTTACGACTGTTCTGAGAAACTTTTGGCCGTAAACGCAATTTTTAAAATCTGTTCATGGTGGAGGGAGACATGCCGGGTGCTGTGAGGCAAAACAGTCCCCAAAGAAAACTTATTATTCATATTATCCACTATTTTCCATCATCAACATTCCATATAAACTCAGAAGACTCGTGTAGGTTCTCTGGTGGTTCTGGATGGTAAATAAAACATCTCTATCTGTGTTGTAGTCATGGTGACCCCTGGTTCCCATCACCACCACTGTAAAGCCATCTGAACCATTTCACACCAAACAGCTCACATCACTCTGTTTACATCTCAGTGAGTTATGCAGAAATTCCCCTTTTTAACTGGTGTTTAACTGGAGAGTGTAGTAGTAGTGTTCTTTTGTTTTTTTGGGGAAAACTTTATAGCGTATGAGTTGTGATGTTCTTCTTTATGTCTCAGATGCAGCTCTTAATCCGTCTTAATATGAGTGTGTTTTTTCCCTGCAGTCTCGGGAGCTGGAGATTTCTGTGTACTGGAGGGACTGGCGTTCTCTCTGCGCTGTGAAGTTCCTCAGGCTGGAGGATTTTCTGGATAATCAGCGCCACGGCATGTGTCTTTACCTGGAGCCGCAGGGCACTCTGTTTGCTGAGGTACACAGCCATTACACCGCTGTGATTCGTACTGCCTTTAAAGGGCCAACACACACACACACACACACACACACACACACACACACACATTTTCTAAGCCGCTTATCCTTCTGGGTCGCATGATTAAAGGACCCATATTATGTATATAAATTGTCCCAAACAATTGTATGTATTGTGCTTACAACTGATACACTATGAAGAATTATTTAATTGTGATGGGGAGGTCTTATTTTAGTCTGCTTAGCTTTTCTAGCCTTTACAGTAGCTTTAGAGGCCAGACACTCGCAGACTAATCACACTGTTGTAAATATTACACGTGATGCTACTCAGATCTGTGAGTGAGTGACACCACACAAAGGAAGGACGAGGTGAGAAACAGCAGTCAGAGGAGAAAGTGAGTCAGAGGGAAGTTATTTCACATGTCGTGCTCTAAAAAGAGAAAACTGACAGTAAATTTTGTTGAAATCTGACTGAACTGGACTTTATTTGGTCTGATATTCAGTTGTCGACTGTATAAGATGTTGAAATTCCTACTCGGCTACTTCAGTAAACAGTATATGGCGCTGAGTCATGATGTAAGACAGACATTATGATGTCCTGGACCGTCGCTTGAGGAAATTTTCTCTAACTGGACCTCACTGAATAATAATTAAAGACCCCTGGTGTAGTACATTACAGTTTCAAGCCATTCTCTTCACTGCCTAGTCTGTCCTGCCCATATACTGATACTGAGCTGCTAATACTACAATACATTTACTTACAGTCATATGCAAAATTTTGGTCAAATATTTTCTAAGTGAAAATAAGTGAAAACACATTTGCTGCAGGGAACAAACAAAAATATGGCACTTTTTTGCATATAAAATATTTATATTTATTAGCTGAGTACATGTTTTACATTTCATGTTTTACAGTGAATTTTACAATTCACTGAATGTATTTTTTCTATTATTTCTATTTCTTTAAGCCTCCACTGCACTTAAAAATGATGGTTCTGTAAGGGTTCTTAAGTCTATATAAAACCAAGAACCCTTTTTTAATTAAAGCTTTTTTGCATCAGGCAAGGGTTCTTCAGATTGAGGGGGAATATACTATAGATGGTTGTACATAACACCAAAACGGGTTCTACTATGGTTATGATGTTCCGATTTCGAGTACCCTTTTTGGGGCATGATGAAGCCCTTTTCTGAAAGGTGCTATATAGAACCATCTACATCCTCTTCTCCGTCAACCGGGAGAACCATTTCACAATGCGAAGAACAATTTAATCATGCAAAGGGTTCTTTTGGGTGTTAATGATCTTATAGAGAACCATTTTCTCTACTGCAGAACCCTTGCAGAAGCATCTTTTTTTAAGTGTGTAGCCGCCTGTTTCCTGATCCGAGTAATGCTGTAATTGTGGTGGAGTAAAGCAGCTCTGCTTCACTGTTTAATGAAAGCGTTCTGTACTTTGCAGGTTACTTTTTTCAACCCTGTCATTGAGAGAAGAACCAAACTCCAAAGACAAAAAAAGATTTTTTCAAAGCAACAAGGTAAAGGAACTTGATCAAATGGTTGTGGTTTTCTGTTCCTGCTGTGGCTTCTAATTGCATCCTTACATCAGCAAGTTATCAGTGGCCTTTTTCTTTAGTAGCTTTGCTTTTATTGGAAGTCATTTGACCCAGAAAGGTTTATCAGCCGTGACACTCTTGTGACGTTGTAACTGGACGTACACACAACAGATAAACACGTCTTTTAACGTACACATTTGGAAATGTAGTTTACAGAGGTACAAAAGCTACGTAGGCCTTGTTTTTGAATAGATCAGATTGCTGCTGGAGTTTTTAAACACCTCAGTGTCGCTGCTGGACTGAGCATAGTCCACCAACCAAAAATACCCAGCCAGCAGCGTCCTGTGGGCAGCGTCCTGTGACCACTGATGAAGGACTAGAGGATGACCAGCACAGACTGTGCAGCAGCAGATGAGCTGTCGTCTCTGACTTTACATCTACAAGGTGGAACGACAAGGTAGGACTGTCTAATAGAGTGGACAGTGAGTGGACACAGTGTTAAAAACTCCAGCAGCACTGCTGTGTCTGATCCACTCGCACCAGCACAACACACACTAACACACCACCACCACGTCAGTGTTACTGCAGTACTGAGAACGATTCACCACCCAAATATCACCTGCTCTGTGAGGGTCCATGGGAGTCCTGACCACTGAAGAACAGGGTAAAAGGGGGTAACAAAGTATCAGAGAAACAGATGGACTACAGTCTGTAACTGTAGAACTACAAAGTGCAGCTATACAGTAAGTGGAGCTGATAAAGTGGACAATGAGCGTAGAAACAAGGAGGTGGTCAGAATGTTATGCCTGATTGGTGAATATATATATATATATATATATATATATATATATATATATATATATACACACATACAATATTTATATTACACATTATATATACACAGAAAATGTGGAGAGTAGAAGCTTTTTTACTTTGTGTGTTGTGGTTTACAGTGATTGCTTTGTTCATAGATCTGAGCCTGTAGCTGGTTAGTAGTCTGTTGACCAGGTCAGCCTGGATTAAGGTCACTTTCTGATCATGCTGTAATTACTAAAAAGTTAAACACTCTAATGTGATCATTCTGTTGGCTGGTTTTTGTCGTTAGGTTTGATAAGTTTTGTCCCTACTTGGTCAGCGTGTTATGGCAACCACTTGGTCACTTCAAATCCACTGGCCTAAAAAGTCAGATACAAGAAAAATAGCATTAAATATCATTTGTGACATTTCTCCGCCTTTTTTGGGATGATGTGCTTGTGTGTTTGTAGGGAAGACTTTCCTGAGAGCTCCTCAGATGAACATCAACATCGCCACGTGGGGTCGGCTGGTGCGCAGAGCGATCCCCCCCGTCAGTAACTCCACCCTCAGCCCTCAGCAGGGGGCGGAGCTCACACCAGAAATGGGGCGGAGCCCACACACGCATAGACACACACTCAGCAGGTACGCAGACTCGCTCACTCACTCACTCTTTGAAGGTTTTCTAGTGAACTGTGTATTACTGTAACTGAGTTGTTCCCAGATCTCTCACCACACCACAACTCCTGTAGAACTCAGACCCCAGCTTTGTAACACTGAATTATGGGTCATGTAGTTCAAGTTCATCAAACCGTAGCCTTTTCTGCAGTGTTTTTCTGTCTGGGACATCTAGAGCTGCTTCTCCATGTTCCACATATGAAGCTTAAAGAGCGAAGAGGTGCTGGTTTTATGCACCAAAGATCTGGAGATTGTTACCAAGAAACATCTGTCAGGATCCTTCAGTTAATGTTTTTAAAAAAAACAGTTAAAATTTTATTTCTTTACTTTGTTTTTAATTGTTTCATTTGTTTTTGCTGGAATATTAGTTTTACTTTCGTGTTGGTTGTATTTTTATTGTATTTTTTTATTTATACTTTAATCTTTGCATTTTATTTGAATTATTATTAATATATCCCCTTTTCCGCTGTTGCTTTTATTTGTTGCCTTTTTATGATTTGTTTGTTTTATTTTTGATTGTCTTTTTTCTCTTCTTCCTCTGTTTTTTTTGGGAAGCACGTTGAGCTGAATTTTTAATGTACGAAAAGTGCCAGATAAATAATTATTATATTATGATTATTATTGATAGAAGAACATTGTAGAAAAAAAACAACTCTGCTATTTTTCAGCAGAAGGCATCCATACACACGATAGATGGCTCTGATCCGATACCCAGTATCTGCATCGGGCCGATATCAGTGTAAGCTGCTGGTTCTGATATTGGAGAGGAAAATAATTTGATGCTGTGAGAAATATAGTATTTTTATCTGAATGAGAAAAATCTGTAACTTGTTATCTGTGTTTTCATCCTGTGGGGCAGCAGAGTGTCCAAGTTTGGTAGTAGATAGTAGTGACCACTTTATTTATAGGTATTGTAATGCATTTGGAGCAATACGCTCTTAGCAAAAAGGATTCTACATGGTACCAAAAAAGGGTTCTTTGGCTTATAACAATAGTGGAACCCTTTTTTGTGCTATAATGAATATAGAACCATCTACAGCACATTCTCCCTCAATCTGAATTAACATTTCAACCTGCAGAGAACCATTTAATCATGCAAAGGTGTCCTTTGAGTGTTTCCATATAGAACCATTTTCTTTCTTAAAGAACCCTTGTAGACCCATCTTTTTAAGAGTGTATGGTTGTATACATAATCACTGTCTTTACCAAAGAACCCCCTGTTTTGAAGGCTACTGTTTATATATTAAAATCTATAAATATATAAAAAATCTTGCATCTCCAAAATGGGGACTTTACAGGAGAAGCAAAAAACATGCTTTACTTTTAATGTAAGTCAGTGGAACCAGAATTTTTCCCTGGTAATTTTAGGCCATTTCTTTTGGTCCATTCATCATGAATTTTTCATACAGTATAAAGGACAACAGCCGGTTTTAAAATGATGTCAAAAACTGAAAAATGGCAAAAATTGACAGGATTTGTTCCGACAGTAGCGATATAGTGGGTCATATTTGTGTTGAGACGTTTTCAGCGTTGATATAGACAAAAAAAGTGGTCACTCAAATCACAGCGTCCAAGTCTTTCATGCGCAGAGCCTACTGTTGGTTGAAGTGAGTTGTTTACATTATTAATACTTATTATTTATACATTTTTCTGTACTGAATCTCTGCAGTGACCCGACAGTGGCAAAGCTGGACTTCGACAAGGAGAGAACGCCGGGAACTAAACATTATTCTCTGGTCAGTATCAGAGAAACGCTACCGGAGGAGAAGATCCCCAGCAAAGAACAAGTCCAGGTAACATCATAGCTTACTCTAAAAAAAAAAAAAAAAACACTGCCAGAGGAGCTTATCAGAGCCTCACTCAGTGCAGGAGGTCCTGACTCCAAGCCCAAACCTGCAGAGGAAGATAGAAATCTGCATCATTCACACTCCGTGTGTTCTACAGGAAATACCTGAGGCCTTAACTTGGCATACAGATAGCAGCTATCTGTGTCCATCTAGTGTAAACAGCTGATCTAATGCTGCTGGCAGATGAAAGCTGCTGTAGTTCCACCTTAAATGGAAATTCCTCTCTTGCAGGACGCCCTGAGCTCCTTCGACTTCCTGAACGACAGAAATGGTCTGGGGGTAAAATCTGACCTCAAAGACGTCACGCAGCACCAGATCCAGCCGTCTGAGTTAGAGCTCATAGCCGTACCAAAAACCACGGATATAAGGTCAGTCATGTGGGATTATCGCTGCGGGATTTTCACGATTCCAGAATTTTGATTTCAGTCCTAATCCCAGTTCTTTTTACTCCTACCCCTTGTTTTTGAGTGTCACCCTAACCCCTTGGAACTGAGTTACAGGGTGGTGTTTGAAATCTTCCTCTGAAATGGGAACCTCAAATATAAAGAGCATCACTTCATTAACAGCTACCAGCGCTGCTCTGTAGGCGACCCTGCCCGTCTACAGTGACAGCAGAGGAGGGGAAAGTTCAGCTCCTCACTGCTGGGCTTTATTACATTTAGGGATCATAAGCCTTCAAAGAGGGGGCAATTATTTATTATCACCCACCCCTAATTCTTCAGTGATATGCAGCTGAAGTCAGATATGTTCAGATTTTCCTGTACCACCTTAAATGGAACAGCAGTTACATTCTGGCACTTTAGGTTTTTGAACTGCTGGACTATTTAAGGTGGAATGGGAAAGTTAGCTGGCTAGCTACTAAGACATTAGCATCCAGTTAGCGATTTTTTTATGCTTGTTGTAAAGAAAAGAACCATAATACACTGAAACTGCATAAAACTAAGATAAAACAGTGGTTACTGTCATTTTTTAACAGAAAATTCTCACATTTGGCGGGTTTCTTTGGTCTCTTGTTCTCTGTCTCGACGTTTTGTTTTTTTTCTCATATATCTCTGTTTGGAGACGCTTAAAAAAAAAACCTCAGTTTGGAGGGTCATGTAGCCCCAACACTTCACCCCACCCCTCTATCTCAACTAGAATCGGGACACCCCACTCCTAGACGTGAACGCACAAAACAGAGGGTGAGGGGTGCGATGGGATTGGGCCCAAGTGTAGTATCATAATGCTCGATTCCAAATTTATATCAAATGTTTTTTTTGTTGTTGTTGTTAATACAAAACCTGAGGTCAAATGTTGAGGTAAATCCTTTGCTAGTTTACATAAATAAAGAATTGAAAATATTAAAAGTTAGAGATTTTAATTGTTTGCTTTGTGCAACTCCAGTTGTGTTCATATTTTTATAATCCATGAAATTTTACTATATTTGCATAATTATTTCAGTATCAGTGGCTTTTAATTTTCAGTTATTTTCTCAAATTATCTGACTTTTCACTTATTGGTTGTGTATTAATTTTGTCTTTTATTCTGCTTGTTGGAAATTTGTATTTGTATTTCATATACAAGTTTAGCCTCTTGTCCTAAAATGTAGCTGAACAGGTAATGACTACTGCAATCTCCACTGACTTAAACATATAAAGTTTTGCCTTATCATCAGGAGATTGCAGGATCAAACCCTGATGATGCTTTCAATACAAAGTTGTTAATTATCAGTGCATTGTCTGCTGTTTTTGCGAATAGCATTGTGGGCTGCCTATATTGGCCTGTTGTTATTGGCTCCTTTATAAAAGTCAATTGGAAATAATCTCACCTTAGCTGTTCTAATCTCCCTGTGAAGCTATTTGCAAGCTGGTTTTAAACAGGTGTTATATAAATAAAATGTGCTGCTGTTGTTGTTCTTGTTCTTGTTCTTCTTCTTCTTCTTCTTCATTATTATTATTATTATTATCATCATAATCATCAACATACAGCCATTGTTTCCACCAACCCATCAATATTAGTCTTTATTTGCTTGCTTACACTCTGGAGAACATCTGTATTTGTAGGGAAGAGGAGGAGGATGAAGAGGAGGAGGAGCAGTTTCACTTCAGCCTCAGAGACTTTAAATGCGTTGCAGTTTTGGGTCGAGGCCATTTCGGAAAGGTAAATCTGATTCACGCTGTTTACAGCTGTGGTTTTGTTGCGCATTGCAGCAGTTGTGAGTGGCTGTGTCTGTTTTTTTAGGTTTTACTGGCGGAGTACAGCTGCACGGGAGAAATGTTTGCCATCAAGGCTCTGAAGAAGGGAGACATTGTTGCTCGTGATGAAGTTGACAGGTATGAAAAACCCAGTTTTATTCACTTTTGTTTTTGTCTTGGTCTGACAAAACGACTTTCCAGAGAGCTTCAGTGTTTATGATACATTTACTGTTCAGTGCAGCCTGTCCCCTATAGGCCCCAGCTGTGGGATATCTGTGCAGCCTGTTCCCTATAGGCCCCAGCTGTGGTGTCATCTGTGCAGCTTGTCTCCTATAGGCCACTGTGATATCATCAGTTTAGACTGTCCCCAATAGGCCCTAATTGTGATGTCATCAGTGCAGCCTGTCTCCTATAGGCCACTGTGATATCATCAGTTTAGACTGTCCCCAATAGGCCCTAATTGTGATGTCATCAGTGCAGCCTGTCTCCTATAGGCCACTGTGATATCATCAGTTTAGACTGTCCCCAATAGGCCCTAATTGTGATGTCATCAGTGCAGCCTGTCTCCTATAGGCCACTGTGATATCATCAGTTTAGACTGTCCCCAATAGGCCCTAATTGTGATGTCATCAGTGCAGCCTGTCTCCTTTAGGCCACTGTGATATCATCAGTTTAGACTGTCCCCAATAGGCCCTAATTGTGATGTCATCAGTGCAGCCTGTCCCCTATAGGCCCCAGCTGTGGGATATCTGTGCAGCCTGTACCCTATAGGCCCCAGATGTGGGATATCTGTGCAGCCTGTACCCTATAGGCCCCAGCTGTGGTGTCATCTGTGCAGCTTGTCTCCTATAGGCCACTGTGATATCATCAGTTTAGACTGTCCCCAATAGGCCCTAATTGTGATGTCATCAGTGCAGCCTGTCTCCTATAGGCCACTGTGATATCATCAGTTTAGACTGTCCCCAATAGGCCCTAATTGTGATGTCATCAGTGCAGCCTGTCTCCTATAGGCCACTGTGATATCATCAGTTTAGACTGTCCCCAATAGGCCCTAATTGTGATGTCATCAGTGCAGCCTGTCTCCTTTAGGCCACTGTGATATCATCAGTTTAGACTGTCCCCAATAGGCCCTAATTGTGATGTCATCAGTGCAGCCTGTCCCCTATAGGCCCCAGCTGTGGGATATCTGTGCAGCCTGTACCCTATAGGCCCCAGATGTGGGATATCTGTGCAGCCTGTACCCTATAGGCCCCAGCTGTGGTGTCATCTGTGCAGCTTGTCTCCTATAGGCCACTGTGATATCATCAGTTTAGACTGTCCCCAATAGGCCCTAATTGTGATGTAATCAATGCAGCCTGTCCCCTATAGGCCCCAGCTGTGGGATATCTGTGCAGCCTGTACCCTATAGGCCCCAGCTGTGGTGTCATCTGTGCAGCTTGTCTCCTATAGGCCACTGTGATATCATCAGTTTAGACTGTCCCCAATAGGCCCTAATTGTGATGTCATCAGTGCAGCCTGTCTCCTATAGGCCACTGTGATATCATCAGTTTAGACTGTCCCCAATAGGCCCTAATTGTGATGTCATCAGTGCAGCCTGTCTCCTATAGGCCACTGTGATATCATCAGTTTAGACTGTCCCCAATAGGTCCTAATTGTGATGTCATCAGTGCAGCCTGTCTCCTTTAGGCCACTGTGATATCATCAGTTTAGACTGTCCCCAATAGGCCCTAATTGTGATGTCATCAGTGCAGCCTGTCCCCTATAGGCCCCAGCTGTGGGATATCTGTGCAGCCTGTACCCTATAGGCCCCAGATGTGGGATATCTGTGCAGCCTGTACCCTATAGGCCCCAGCTGTGGTGTCATCTGTGCAGCTTGTCTCCTATAGGCCACTGTGATATCATCAGTTTAGACTGTCCCCAATAGGCCCTAATTGTGATGTCATCAGTGCAGCCTGTCTCCTTTAGGCCACTGTGATATCATCAGTTTAGACTGTCCCCAATAGGCCCTAATTGTGATGTCATCAGTGCAGCCTGTCTCCTTTAGGCCACTGTGATATCATCAGTTTAGACTGTCCCCAATAGGCCCTAATTGTGATGTAATCAATGCAGCCTGTCCCCTATAGGCCCCAGCTGTGGGATATCTGTGCAGCCTGTACCCTATAGGCCCCAGCTGTGGTGTCATCTGTGCAGCTTGTCTCCTATAGGCCACTGTGATATCATCAGTTTAGACTGTCCCCAATAGGCCCTAATTGTGATGTCATCAGTGCAGCCTGTCTCCTATAGGCCACTGTGATATCATCAGTTTAGACTGTCCCCAATAGGCCCTAATTGTGATGTCATCAGTGCAGCCTGTCTCCTATAGGCTACTGTGATATCATCAGTTTAGACTGTCCCCAATAGGCCCTAATTGTGATGTCATCAGTGCAGCCTGTCTCCTATAGGCCACTGTGATATCATCAGTTTAGACTGTCCCCAATAGGCCCTAATTGTGATGTCATCAGTGCAGCCTGTCTCCTTTAGGCCACTGTGATATCATCAGTTTAGACTGTCCCCAATAGGCCCTAATTGTGATGTCATCAGTGCAGCCTGTCTCCTATAGGCCACTGTGATATAATCAGTTTAGACTGTCCCCAATAGGCCCTAATTGTGATGTCATCAGTGCAGCCTGTCTCCTTTAGGCCACTGTGATATCATCAGTTTAGACTGTCCCCAATAGGCCCTAATTGTGATGTAATCAATGCAGCCTGTCCCCTATAGGCCCCAGCTGTGGGATATCTGTGCAGCCTGTACCCTATAGGCCCCAGCTGTGGTGTCATCTGTGCAGCTTGTCTCCTATAGGCCACTGTGATATCATCAGTTTAGACTGTCCCCAATAGGCCCTAATTGTGATGTCATCAGTGCAGCCTGTCTCCTTTAGGCCACTGTGATATAATCAGTTTAGACTGTCCCCAATAGGCCCTAATTGTGATGTCATCAGTGCAGCCTGTCTCCTATAGGCCATTGTGATATCATCAGTTTAGACAGTCGGGGGCGGGAGGGGGCAGTCGTGGGCTGGAGGTTAGGGAACTGGCCCTGTGAATGGAAGGTTGCTGGTTCGATCCCCAGTGCCGACAGTCCATGACTGAGGTGTCCTTGAGCAAGACACCTAACCCCCAACTGCTCCTCGGGTGCCATGGATAGGGCTGCCCACCACTCCGGGCAAGTGTGTTCACTGCCCCCTAGTGTGTTTGTATGTGGTGTTTCACTTCACGGATGGGTTAAATGCGGAGGTGGAATTTCCCCATTTGTGAGATTTAAAAAGTATCACTTAGACTGTCCCCAGTAGGCCCCAATCATTCCCTTCATTGTTGTTGGCTTGAAAGAGACAGATGAGGCCACCCTTGAGTACCATCAGGTCCTGTTGGTATCAGGTACCAGAAAGCTGGTTCCAGTGTTCTGCTCTCAAAAGTTCTGGCACTTCATTGAGTGGAGAACACATGTAGATGACCGAGCTGTTGTTAATAATATGTGACCTCATGTCTCTGTGTCTGCATGTCTTCCCTCAGTCTGATGCTTTTTTGTTGCTTCAAATGTCTGACCTCTGTTTCTCCAGTCTGATGTGTGAGAAGAGGATTTTTGAGACAGTGAACAGCGTCCGGCACCCGTTCCTGGTCAACCTGTTCGCCTGCTTCCAGACCAAAGAGCATGTGTGTTTTGTGATGGAGTACGCAGCAGGAGGAGACCTGATGATGCACATACACACTGACGTCTTCTCAGAACCACGTGCCACGTGAGTTTTGCATTGTGCATCATCTTGGAAGCAGCCAGTCAAGGGTTTAATCTTCATTCTAGTATCTGTCATCTTTTAGGGTGTGTTCTACGGCGGCGTTTTAGGGTCACTGTTAATAAAAATAAAAATAGTAGACTTCAAAATAAAGTTGTAATATTTTTAGAAAAAAGTCACAATATTTGAGAATATTTCATAGAATTATGACATTAAAGTGGCATTAATACCAGGAAAGGTTGTAATATTGTGGCCAAAGGCTTTGCGAAGTGAAGCTGCACCTCCTCGTGTTAAATGAGGGGTGTTGAGTTGGTGGAGCTGCACTTTCATATTGATTCACCCATAAAGAAACACTCAGCCTCCCCGTCTCTCCTGCACATCAGCACCAGTCTGTTATTAGTGTAAGAACCGGCTGAAACGGCTGTTTATCTAGAATAAAGAGCCAGACGGACTCGGAGGAATCCGTCTGTCTGTGTTGTTGAAGTAGAATCTAGTCTACACGGCTATTGGGGGCTACATCTCCCCCCATTCAAAGAGGGCATGAAGTTTCACAGACAGTGATGATGAAGATCAAAATGATCCACAGAGAGACGGGAATGAGTGGAGCTCCAGACCCAGGACAGCAACCGAGACGTTATAGCAGCCCCCCTAAGCCCACTTTATCCTCCAAATGTTACGACTTTATCCTCGAAATATTGTGACTTTTTTAAATATTGATTGTAATTTGTGTTGTTTTTCTTTTTGTCTGGCAGGTTCTACGCAGCTTGTGTCGTCTTGGGATTACAGTTTTTACATGAGCACAAGATTGTTTACAGGTATTAAAAGATGATCGTGATATGTGTCTGCGTTCTCCTCCTTCTTGATGTCATCGTGTTTGATTTCAGTCAACATGCGTGGTCAGGAGTTCAGTCATGTAATTAATTACAATGGAATTTAACCTGCAGAGACTTGAAGCTGGATAACTTGTTGCTGGACAGCGAGGGCTACGTTAAAATCGCTGACTTTGGGCTTTGTAAAGAAGGTAGGAAAAGATGCGTGTTTATTAGATTTTGATCAGGGCTGTGGTGATTTGTAGTTTTCAGCAACTCAAACTGAATTACAAATAAATTGTTTATATAACCATGTTTGAATTTTAGAACTCTAATCAGATGCTTTGGTTTTGAGGGCCCAAATTGTATCCCAATGCTGTCAGAGTGAAACCTTGTATCTCCAAAATGTTAACTGTACAGGAGAAGGAAAAAAAACATACTTTAATTTGAATGTAAGTCAATGGAACCAGATATTTTCCCACATAATTTTGGGCCGTTTATTTTGGTCCATTTGTCATGAAATTTAGACACAATGTAAAGGGCAACAGGCATTTTCAAATTGTCAAAAACTGTTTTTTTTGTTGTGACAGAAGAGATATGAGCTGAAATGATAATCTTTCATGACCATGAATAAAAGTGAATGCTGGAAGAACCCAAAACAGCTATTCCAGTAAGAGTCTTAAGTGGTGAACAAACTAGTCCCCCAACTCAGAAGCTGCTGTGATACAGTCACATTTAAAGGAATTACATCTATATTTGAAAATTGCTCCTTAATTCAGTTGTAAAGGTGTAAACAGAGTCATTCGGAGTGGTTTGGTGTGAAACGCTCCGTTCTAGAGAAACGAGTCAGATTTGTTCACAGTGGTGGTGATAGGGTCCAGACGTCAACCTCTAAAAGCTCCCTCACAGAAATTCCCCAAAAGGCTTACTGTCCACTATTTTGCAACCATAAAAATTCCATATAAGCTCAGAAGACCCATGTAGGTTCTCTGGTGGTTCTGGATGGTAAATAAAACATGTGTATTTGTGTTGTAGTCATGGTGACCCCTGGTTCCCATCACCACCATTTCACACCAAACCACTCAGAATCTCTCTGTTTACATCAAAGATTAAAATTATGCAGAAAGTTTTAAAAATGGGCATCCATTGCTACAACATGGTCACTTCCTCACTGACTGAAGGGCTGTTTCCATTTTATTAAGATAAAATTTGAAATGTTTCAAGTTTCAGCCGCTTTGTTTATGGTTAATGACAATGTTTTTCATGTGATTTGTATCTGACTGCTGATTTTCAGCTTTACTGACATTAAAGCAAAAACACATCTTGATCTTTTCTCACCTTTATAGAATATTGTATTTGAAAAGTGAAGACTGTACTCATATCGTTTGATTCTTCATGTGTGGAGTCGGTCTCAGTGCTATGTGCTTGTATTTTGATCAGGAATGGGTTTCCGGGACAGGACGAGTACATTTTGCGGAACGCCGGAGTTTCTGGCCCCTGAGGTCCTGACGGAGACATCATACACGCGGGCGGTGGACTGGTGGGGGCTGGGGGTGCTCATATTTGAGATGCTGGTGGGAGAGGTCAGTGTTCAGCCTCTGTTAAAGAGGCATTTAAAATATCCAAAAAAAGAGAAAATTGCTGTGGTTACATGCAAAGCTTTTTGCCAATCTGATTGAACACATTCTGATTATAGACGAAGACTAAGGTGTTTATTCTCTACTGAACAATCTGATGAGAAATCTCAGTTTATATGAACACTGCAAGTAATCAGATCCAGAGTTACATGCATGCGTAGAGAACCGCTTAGTGTAGACGTTACCATGACAACCAGCATCATGTGAGTCCAGTCAGAGTGAGATGAGCAGCAGTGAGCAGTGCTTGTGTTTTTAATGACTTTAAAATGATGTCAGACTCAGGAAAACGTCCTTCACATGTCCTTATTAAAGAAGGTTGAGAGGAAGACGTCGTGCTCTGACATACATAAGCTGGACGTTGCGTGCAGAACCGGACTTAAACTTGCCGATAGGGAATGTAATCAGATACAGGCATTTACACAGATATTATTCTTCTATTTAATGGATTATTTATAGGATTACCAACCTCGTTCAGTCGGATAGAAACTGTATTCTGAATGGCCTCAATCAGACTAGACTATTCCGATTGAGGTGTTTACATGGACGTATCCTATTCTGATTGAGCTATTAGTCTGATTGTTAACAGATTATTAGACTGTATGTAAACATGGCTTGTATTGGCCAAAAAGAATAACAGGTTAAACAACAACAAAGTGTCAAAATCTGATGCTTAATGAATCATTTAAATAGTAACAAAAATGAAAAATTATTTAAAAAGTTAAAAATTATTTAAACAGAACAGAAGCAGTGTTCATGCTGACGCCGTCTGAACACTCAGTTTATGCAATGAGGAGAACATTCACAGACCAGTTGCTCTCAAGCCATCACGTGGATTTCTTCAGTTCCATCAGCAGCGCTTAATGAAGGACTGATTAGAGATCATTACTTTCATTACTTTTTGTATGAATGTTAATTGTATTTCTCTTAATATGAGTGTTTTTCTGAGCAGCAGCCCAGTTAATTAGTTTCTACGCTCATCGTCCATTTTATCAGCTCCACTTACTGTATAGCTGCACTTTGTAGTTCTACAGTTACAGACAGGAGTTTTTAAACACTGTGTCCACTCACTGTCCACTCTATTAGACACTCCTATCTTGTCTGTCCACCTTGTAGATGTAAAGTCAGAGACGACAGCTCATCTGCTGCTGCACAGTTTGTGTTGGTCATCCTCTAGTCCTTCATCAGTGGTCACAGGACACTGCCCACAGGACACTGCCCACAGGACGCTGCTGGCTGGATATTTTTGTTTGGTGGACTATTCTCAGTCCAGCAGTGACACTGAGGTGTTTAAAAACTCTCTGGGGGTCCATAGGGGTCCTGACCACTGAAGAACAGGGTAAAAGGGGGTAACAAAGTATCAGAGAAACAGATGGACTACAGTCTGTAACTGTAGAACTACAGAGTGCAGCTATATAGTAAGTGGAGCTGATAAAATGGACAATGAGCGTAGAAACAAGGAGGTGGTCAGAATGTTATGGCTCAGCAGGCGACATCTCCCTCTCTGGTCTGAGTTTCAGAATGTATTTCTCTCTGTATGAGGGTTTTATGTGTCTGAGTGAGTCTTTGTCTCTACAGTCTCCGTTTCCTGGTGATGATGAAGAGGAGGTGTTTGACAGCATCGTGAATGATGAGGTCCGCTACCCGAGGTTCCTCTCCACAGAGTCCATCTCCATAATGAGGAGGGTTCGTGTCCAGAAAATAAAGCCTGTTTACAGAGCAGTTTAATTCACTCTGATGTAAACTGACCCTCACAAGTTTAATGTTGACTTTTCCCGGTAGCTCCTGAGGAGGAATCCCGAGAGGCGTCTGGGAGCAGGAGAGCGCGATGCAGAGGAAGTGAAGAAGCATCTGTTCTTTCGAGTGAGTTTATGATTTAAATAGTTTCAGTTTTGTCTCTAAGTGGTGGGTTTCAAGACCCCTTTCACACTCAACACCTGGGACTTTATCGTGATGCTTTTACGGGTAACGTTCAGGCTTTGTGTCGTTCACATATGCAGCATTTAAACTGTTTTACTGGGATGAACACATTCATACACACATTGAAGGTCCTGTTAAACTGGAGCTGATGTTCACCTCCTTTATTTCTGAATCATAGACAGTGATGCCCTTTTTCCTTCCCAAAAACTGGAAGCTCCTTTTGGCAATATAGTGTATATAAATATGTATATACAGTGAGCAGCCCTAACATTCTGACCACCTCCTTGTTTCTACGCTCATTGTCCATTTTATCAGCTCCACTTACTGTATAGCTGCACTTTGTAGTTCTACAGTTACAGACTGTAGTCCATCTGTTTCTCTGATACTTTGTTACCCCCTTTTACCCTGTTCTTCAGTGGTCAGGACCCCCATGGACCCTCACAGAGCAGGTACTATTTGGGTGGTGGATCATTCTCAGCACTGCGGTAACACTGACGTGATGGTGGTGTGTTAGTGTGGGTTGTGCTGGTTCAAGTGGATCAGACACAGCAGTGCTGCTAGAGTTTCAAATGCTCCATATCATATCATTTTGGACTCGCTCGGGAGTGCCCTCTATCGTTTGAGAAAACCGGAAGACATTCTCCTCTCTGCAAGTTGTCTGGTACTTGTCTGAGGCCCCAGAGAGGAGGTGGTGCTGTTGCCACTATTGCCATCTAGTGTTGTGGGGTGGTATTGCAAACAGGGCCCAGGATTTTTCATTCAGCGTTTTTTTAAATAAAAAACAAAATGCTTGCTTTAATGATATTTTTCCCTGTTGTTTATTGTGTAGTTAAGCGACTTTATCGTGTTATTAAAACACCTAAGCCAGCATGTTATTAGTAAATACAGGAAGAAAACAGACACATAGTTTTGTTGACACAAGACATGCCTTAAAAGTAAAAGACTGAGAAAATGTAATGCAAATTTGGCAGCAATCAAAACAGCTAGAAACATAACATTGCGTTCACCCCAGTCAAGCCTGATGGAGTTTCTGGGAATGGCCTCGGTAATATTACCAGATTGATTTGGAAATTCTAGGAATATATATTTGGGGATTTAAGTTTGGTGTATGTCTATTTATACTACAGAATCTTGTCAAAAATATGAAAAAAAAGTTCTGAATCAGATTCCTTTATTGATCCCAGAGGGGAATTGCAGTTGTTACAGTTGCAACCATTTATGTAAAAGAATAAACACTTTAATCATTTAAAAACAAAAAAAAGAAATTTGCAATATGTACATATGAACAGTCCAGCTTGGTATTGAGTTTTTCACCGATGAACCACACATTGTGAATCACACTCTGAGGGAGGAGTTATAGAGTTTGATGGCCACCGGTAAGAATGACTTCCTGTGGTGCATTTCGGTAGAATGAGTCTTGCACTGAATTTGAATGTGCAAAAATATTAAGTATATTAAGAGTTTATTTAGTTTGCTGTATAGTTTCGTACTCTGTGCAGTCTGCCATGTAACTTGCACTCCCCCAGAAACCACACAATCAAGTGTGGTAGAGATACTGAACCAGGGAACTTGTAGAGATGTCTTCTGGGATTCTCAAGCACCAGAGGGCGCTCTCGAGCGAGTCCAGAATGAGTGGGTTGATATGGTGCATTTGAGCAAAATCACAGTTTATAAACGCTTAAACATTTTTAATATAAAGAAATACAATCATTTCTAGAACACAGAGCAGCATAAACACTTTAACACTGCTGTTATGTTTTAAGAGCTTTTAAACTGAAGCCAGAGGAGTTTAAAACAGCGCCTCATGTACGTTTGTGACGTCTATGAGCGCGAACAGCCAGTGAGCTGCTCCGCTCGCCAATCAGTCAGCTCTCAGTAGCAGTAACCTGTTTTTGTAAAACCTTTGCTGTAGAAAAAAGGAAATATATGGGTAAGTTTTCTTTGTTTTTTAGTGAAATCCATCCTTCTACTGTCTGAAATGAAAGGACAGTTCAGGGCAAGTGATTAGAAACTATTTTAACTGTTTGTGTTTAGCCATTGGTTCCATTCTCTCCCATTCATTGAGGACTCGCTCATGGGCGCCCTCTGCTGTTCAGCAGTCCTGTTTTTGATATAATGGGGGAAATAGGAAGAGGCCAGACTCCTGATAAACCGGCTCTGTACTGAACACCTCAGCGTGGTTTGTAGAAGAATGCATTTTTAATAGGTATGAAGTTAGCACAGTGCTAATTTGTTATGCTAACAGGTATGAGCTTATGTTACTTTTTACAGAAAAAAATAAAACAAACTCGTCTTGGCAGCTCAAATAGATTTATATCGATGAGGTGAACTGGTTAAATGTGATTTTTTTTATTTCTTATTTTCTTATTTACCCAATATTTAACTGTTTGAGCAGCTTTCAGGCTAATTTTTAACCCTGTTCCAAGGTCCTTTGGAAAACGAGTGAAACAGAAGGTTGTGTGTTAACTTGTATGAGCATGGCACAAATCTACACATCGTCTCTGCCCAGTGAAAACCGTGTATCTCCAATTTTGTTGATTTTTAGTTTTTTACACCATTTCAACACAACACACGTCCTTTATGTTGTGTAAAAATTTCATGATGAAAGGACCAATAGAAATGCTTTAAAATCGCTTGGAACAAAATCTCTTTACATTGACTTACATTGAAAGTTAAGAGAGTTTTTGCCCTTTCCTGTAAAGTTAATATTTTGGAGATGCTTGTTTTTCATTGGATAGCGACGATATGTTTTGGGAATTTCCTGCTGTCAACAGTTTTTACCCAAATATTTCAGCCATAATGTTGAACGGACGTTCATTCAGTCCCTCTCCTCATTTGAGTACCATACTGAATATGATTTTCAGCTAATGCAGAGCTTTATTTGGTCCAGCACGAAGCAGAATACAGCCCAAGACCTTGTGTTTAAAACTGCACTTGTCTCCTGTAACGGCCCTTAATTATCCTAACTAAATTTTCAATTTTGATTTTAATTTTAATATCTCTTTTAAATCTGTTGTTTTAATCATGTTTTCATCTCTATTCTACAGGGTGAGTCAAAAGTCACAGGACATGGTTTTATATTATTTTTAATTTTATTATCGACTTTTATCTCTGGGGTCATCTCAGACAAATTGTGTATGCTGAGAAAATCCACAACAAACACCCCCTTCAGCGCCGCATCGTGGAGGCTTGTAACAGCATTAAAAAAATGCGGTGTCCTGTGACTTTTGACTCACCCTGTACATCTTTTTAAATTTTAATTTGAACCTTCTGATCTTTGGTATTTTCTCATTTGTAAAGTACACTGAATGGCCACTGGAGGTGCTATATTTATATGCTTGCCTTGTCTTGCCTCCAGAACATCGACTGGAACGGACTTCTGGCTAAGAAGGTGAAGCCGCCGTTCATGCCGACCGTTCAGAGCTCCAGTGACGTCAGTAACTTTGATGAAGAGTTCACCTCCGAGGCGCCGGTGCTGACGCCCCCCAGAGAACCGCGGCCGCTGAGCCGCGAGGAGCAGGAGTTGTTCGCCGACTTCGACTACATCGCAGACTGGTGTTAGCTTTTCCGCTTTCCCGCCCATAAAACAAGACAAGGAAACTGTGAACACGGCTCTGCACCGCTTTCCTGCTACTCAGTGCCATTTTAAGAAATTTGGCTAAACCCTCAGAACGATTGTAATCCGATTAAGAATGGAGGAAAACGTTACGCAGTGTCGAGAGACTCCAGAGACAGATTTCCTCAAACTCATATCTCCTGATTTCTGCAGGAGTTTAAAAAAAACAGGCTGTAAACATTAAAGGAGTGGTTTAGCTGAAAATGCTAATGTTGCTAACAGTGAATGAATGTGAATAGCCACTTATTAGCATTGTAGAACTCGCGTCATGCTAGCTGGTGGGAACTGGCTTGTATTCGAATGTAGCCAGGTTAGTGTTTTTGGTTAAGGGTCGTTCTACACAAACGTCCTCTTTTCTGTCCTCCATAGGAGTCACTGGTGTTACTGATCGTCACTGGTGTTCCACATAATAAAGGAAACACCAGAGACGTTTTTAATGAACAATACATTTCACTAAACGGCTGCTACAGAACATCAAACCACACGCTGTCCATCACGGAACATCCACTAAAACATGGAATTTAGTCCATTTGTGTTCTATTTTTTCACAGTGACCTCAGAATAAAGTCGGTCACACCAGTGACGTCAGCTAAAGGCTTCATATGAGATCATGAGCTGAATGAGAAAATCTCTGAGAACTGAGAGACACAGTGGACTCACCATGAGCTTTTCTTCATAGATCCACAGAAAACAGGTCGAGTGATGTCATCGGTGTGACTTTTATTTCAAAATAAGAGTTTTTTGTTACACTGTAACACCAGTGACTCGACTCCTGGGGAGCTTTCATTATATATTTTATAATATTTATTTGGCTTTTGTTTACTTTGTCATTTAAATCACATATTCCATAGTCATGTAGAGATTATTGCAGTTAAAATTGCAGATTTTTACCCCAAAATATGCCCTCAGCATTCCCCCGTGACTGTGGGGACAAGCTCTTCTGTGGTGCTTGGAGTTTTATGTGATTGATTTATAGGCCAATATTGCTAAATTGAGGCTCAAAAAGGGGAAACGGTTAAAATAACTTGGTTTTATTTTTGAATATAAATTGTAACCCTGTTTTAATAGTGTAATATATCTGTAAACGCTAGGGCCACAGAAATGGACGTTTCTGTAGAATGACCCTTGAGCTGTTCTTTTACAGGCCGAACTCAGTTGTTACCACTACAGACATCAGCACCGATACGCAGCACATCCACCTGAATGGACACTACAACACATTGACTGTAGCAGCTGTTCTAAAGTGCCGTCATGTCCGTTTGTCTCCAAAGGTCTCCTGTGCCATCGCCAAAAAGCTGAACTTAAGTCTGGCTGCACTTTCTTCACCAGCCATTGTTACAGACCCCCGACGCTTGAACCTACACTCGTAAAAACAATGGTCTTTGGTTCTCTATAGAACCAGTTAACACTCAAATAAGCATGTGCATGCTTAAATGGTCCTTCGCATGGTGATATGGTTGTTCAGATTGAAGAAGATTGGAGAACGTGTTGTATGTGGTTCTAAATAGCACAAAAACAGGTTCTTCTAATGGTTACGATGCCAAGCTTGTAACAATAGCAAAACCCTTTTTGGTGCCGTATTTCCATAAAATGGAAATGGAACCATGTACAACACATTCTCCATCAATCTGAAGAACCATTTCACCATGCAAAGAACTCTGTAAGCATGCACATGGTTCTTTGAGTGTTCATGTTTCTATATAGAACCATTGTCTTTACTAAAGAACCCTTGAAGAATCGTCTTTTTAAGAGTGCAAATGAATTTCTTCAGCTTAGTATGATGAAAAATGATGGATAACGCAACACTATGAGATGTTAAGTTTACCCTTTTGGACTGGTCTTCACATTTATCACACCCTTGGTCAGTGCTCTGACTCCTGAAGTGGGTTGATACTAAAGGCCCTGGACCTCAAAAGAAGTAGCAGTGATGTCCAAATCAGAGACGAACCGTAGTTAGGTCTAACCTAAACAGTCTACTTTCCTGGACATCACTACTAAATGTAATCGTAGCAGGAGCAATATATATGTGTGTGTGTGTGTGTGTGTGTGGCCATTTTATCAGCTCCATGTACTGTATAGCTGCACTTTGATACTTTGTTAGCCCCCTTTTACCCTGTTCTTCAGTGGTGAGGGCCCCCATGGACCCTCACAAAGCAGGTACTATTTGGGTGGTAGATCATTCTCAGCACTGCATTAACACTGATGTGGTGGTGGTGTGTTAGTGTGAGTTGTGCTGGTGCAAGTGGATCAGACACAGCAGTGCTGCTGGAGTTTTTAAACACTGTGTCCACTCACTGTCCACGCTATTAGATACTCCTACCTTGTCGGTGCACCTTGTAGATGTAAAGTCAGAGACGACAGCTCGTCTGCTGCTGCACAGTTTGTGTTGGTCTTCCTCTATTCTCAGTCCAGCAGCGACACTGAGGTGTTTAAAAACCCCAGCAGCACTGCTGTGTCTGATCTGCTCAGACCAGCATAATGTCCATGGTGGTCCTGACCACTGAAGAACAGGGTAAAAGGGGGTAACAAAGTATCAGAGAAACAGATGGACTACAGTCTGTAACTGTAGAACTACAAAGTGCAGCTATACAGTAAGTGGAGCTGATAAAATGGACAGTGAGTGTAGAAACAAGGAGTTGTGTGTGTGTGTGTGTGTGTGTGTGTGTGTGTGTGTATATATATATAATGTCACATATATTTTTCTCCTGCTGCCTGATTCATGTACATATATGTATAGACTTACCAAGCACTTTATTAGGACATCTGTTCATCCATGCAATTATCTTAATTGGCATTTGTGACTGTGTGCATAAAATCAGCTTCAGATAATGTTCAACCATCAGCAATCATGTTAAATGTTAAATATCAACCATCAGAATGGGGGAAAGATGTGATCTCAGTGACCTTGATTGTGGAATGACTGTTGATGCCAGACAGGCTGGTCTGAGTATTTCTGTAACTGCTGACATCTCAAGATATTTATGCACAGATTTACTAGGAGTTTGCTCTGAATGGTGCAGTAAACACCCAATGAGCAGCAGTTCTGCGGCCGGAAGTGCCTTGCTGAGGAGAGAGGTCAGTGGAGAATGGCCAGACTGGTTCGATCTGACGGAAAGGCTATAGTAACTCAGATAACCATTCTGTACAATTGTGGAAAGCAGCAAAGCATCTCTGAATGAACAACACTTCAAACACTGAGGTGGATGGGCTACAACAGCAGAAGACCACATCAAGTTCCACTTCAGCCTAGAACAGAAAGCTGAGGACACAGGCTCACAACTGGACACCTGAAGACTGGTAAAACATAGCCTAGTCTGATGAATCTCGATTTCATCTGAGGTGTACAGATGGTAGGCTCAGAATCCATGGTCATCAGAGTCCATGGTCCCAACCTGCCTTGTGTCATCAGTCCAGGCTGGTGGAGGTGGTGTAATGGTGTGGGGAATGTTTTCTTGGCCCACTTTGGGCCCAGTTAATACCAATCAATCACTGCTTGAATGCCACAGTCTGTTTGTTTTGTTGCTGACCATGTCCATCCCTTCATGGCTACAGTCCCTACAGCATATCACAAAGGAAAAGTAGCTCAAACGGGTGTTATGAACATAGAGTTCAGGATTGTTCAGTGGCCTTCCCGGTCATCAGATACGAATCCAGTAGAAGGACGTAGCATTAAAATGCACCTGAAAAACCTGCAGGAATTACAAGATGCCATCATATCAGCATGGACCAGAACCTCGAAGGAATGTTTCCACCATCTTGCGGAATCCATGCCACGAAGAATTGAGGCTGTTTTGAGAGCCAAAGTGAGGCCCTACCCAGTATTAGCCTGGTGTTCCTAATAAAGCGCTCAGTGAGTGTATGTATAAAACAACCACTGGTACATGACACTGCAGTAAAAAAAAACTAACATGCTTTTTTCTGAGAGAAAACTCATAATCCCAATGCAAAAGGCTGTTATTGGGCTTACCTATCGTTTATCTGTGTCTTTTCCCAAAGTGGCCTGCATTCCCCAACTGTAGCTCCGGTTACAGCTGGTACCAAGTTTGTACTTCGGATCACAGCCAAGTCTTCCGTTCCATTAATCATTTCATGTCAGGTTTTAATGAGAATTGAAGACACTCTGATTCAGAAACTTAAAGTTCATTAAATATGTATTATTTTTTAAATGCAGCAGCCTGTTACAAAACCGCGCGTACTGTCTTTACATGTAAAGTATTATTGTGAAGCTTTACTGAAAGTCTGAAAGTCTTATTGAGGGAAAAAACAGCCGTAGTTACAAATCAGCATCGCTCCACTTGACCAAAAACCTGATGTGAGTGATTTGAGTTGTTTTTATTCTGATAAATCTGATTATGTTGTGATGTTCAAGGGCCTGAAGATGCTCCAAACCCAAAACCCAGCATATGATCTCATGTTGTGATCTGTTTCAGTGGGATAAAGAACAACAGATTGCCCCCCCACTCTGAAAAAAATGAGCAAGAACTGTTATTAGAATTTGTGTATATATATATATAAATATATCGCTGTTGTCGGAAGAAAACCTCAAATCTCCAAAATGGTAATTTTACAGGAGAAGGAAAAAACATACTCTACTTTTAATGTAAGTCAGTGGAACCAGAATTTTTTCCAAGTCATTTTGGGCCATTGTTTTTCGGTCCATTCTTCATGAAATTTACACACAAAGTAAAGGACAACAGGCTTTTTCAAATTGTGTCAAAACCAGAAAAACAACAAAAATGAATGTACGAGGTTTTGTTCCGACAGCAGCGATATGTAAATTAGAATGGAATGTTTGCAAACAAATGCGTGATTCCTTTAAGAAAAGTTCAGTTTTTCATAATCGCTCATGTTTCCTGTAAATTCATGTTTTTCTGTACATGGTAATAGACTAGAAAACCTACTGACCCAGATACAGTAATCCTGATGAGAGCCAGGGGCAGTCATGGGCTGGAGGTTAGGGAACCAGCCGGTTTGATCCCCAGAGACGACAGTATGTGACTGTAGTGCACTTGAGCAAGACACCTAACCCCCAGCTGCTCCCCGGGCCTCGTGGACAGGGCTGCCCACCACTCCGGGCAAGTGTGCTCACTGCCCCTTAATGTGTGTGCGTTCACTCGTGTGTATGTGGTGGGTTAAATGCGAAGGTGAAATTTCCCTGTTGTGGGAAAGTTAAGGGTCACTTTGTTGCAGCATCAGCCCACTGGCTGTTTTGAGGCAACAGGTTTTCTGTTCATTTGCTAAGTACAGAAAATAGGTGAGACTGTAGGAAATCTAAGACATTAGGATGAAAAGTGTTTAAGTATTCCTTTAAAAACCCCACACAGCGAAACCATCAGTGCTTCAGTTCAGAGATCACAGTGCATTTTTCTACAGTTCTAGATCGACTGCGCACTCGAAGAAGCCTTAGTGTCTGTTGGAGTGCCCGTCCGTGGCCAGTCTTGGTCTGTTCATTAATCCCAGAGGGAGATGTAGGGTTGAGTTTAGGGTTCATGTAGGCCACCACGTAAATACGACGGAAGCTGGAAGCACTTGTTTTTTGTTTTTTTTTTATCTTAATTGTGAAAATGGACTGTACAGAAGGCTCTTTCTCGTTTCTTGCGTGGCTGAGCATGTTATAAAGCAGCCTGTAGCTTTTTTTCATTAGTACACTGTCTTGAGGTTCAACACCTACCATGTTGTAAATAAGAAAAAAAATACTTTGCTATGATTGATGACCATCATGAATGCAAAAGTAAACAGTTTGTTATATAACACTTTTTCTATTGTCTTTATTTGGAGGTGTAAATTCAGTGTGAAGGTGGTGATTCAACTGCAGCTGTGGAATTATAAAATCAGGAATAATATTCAATTAAATATAACCTATGGCCAAACATATGTGAACACCTGACCATCACGCCTGTATGAGCTTGTTGGACATTTCATTCCAAAACCATAGACATTAATATGAAGTCAGCCCCCCTTTGTTGCTATAAGAGACACCAAACAATGCAATGTTCTCCTGGCACCCACCATAGCCAGGTTCGTCCATCAGACAGGATAGTGAGGCATGAATCGTCACTCTAGAGATTTCCACTGCTTCAGAGTCCAGCGGCGGTGCTTTACACCACTCCAGCCGACGCTTGGCATTGCACATAGTGATCTTAGGTTTGTGTGAAGCTGCTCAGCCTGGAAACCCATTTTATGAAGCTCCCAACGCACAGTGGGAGTGCTGATGTTTCTAGAGGCAGTTTGGAGCTCTGTAGTAAGTGATGGAACAGAGGACAGGTGATTTTATGTACTACATACTGAAGCACTCAGCAGCCCCACTCTGTGAGTTTGGTATGAGCTGTTGTTGCTCCTAGGTGCTTCCATTTCACCATAATAGCACTTACTGGGGCAAATCTTGAACATAAATTTCACTTGTGACAAAGGTGGCACCCTGACAGGGCCATGTTTGCAGTCACGGAGCTCTTCAGTACAACCAGTGATTGTCTATGGAGACTGAATCACGATGTGCTTGATTATACACCTGAACACTAATTAGGGGGGGTCCACATACTTTTGGCCATATAGTGTTCCTTGTAGCTCCATTTACTGTATAGCTGCACTTTGTAGTTCTACAGTTACAGACTGTAGTCCATCTGTTTCTCTGATACTTTGTTACCCCCTTTTACCCTGTTCTTCAGTGGTCAGGACCCCCATGGACCCTCACAGAGCAGGTACTATTTGGGTGGTGGGTCATTCTCAGCACTGCAGTCACACTGATGTGGTGGTGTGTTAGTGAGTGTTGCGCTGGTCTGAGTGGATCAGACACAGCAGTGCTGCTGGAGTTTTAAACACTGTCCACTCACTGTACACTCTATTAGACACTCCTACCTTGCCGTTCCACCTTGTAGATGTAAAGTCAGAGATGTTGGCTCATCTGCTGAACAGTCTGTGTTGGTCATCCTGATGTCCTTCATCAGTGGTCACAGGACGCTGCAGGCTGGATATTTTTGGTTGGTGGACTATTCTCAGTCCAGCAGTGACACTGAGGTGTTTTAACAACTCCAGCTCTGCTGTGTCTGATCCACAACTCAATTCTCAGACTGTTTTTAAACATAAGTGTGGGCTATTATTCACACACATATTCCACCATCATTTCACCCAGTTTACATTTGTGGATTCAATATATTTTTAAAGATAATTCTGAATCTCCCAAAAAATATAATATTGTGTTTGGGAAGAAATGTAACACCAAATCTTTCCTAAAGACTCAAATGAATTATAGATATCTGGATACCCTTTTAGAGGTTTTGTAGACATTCAAAGGATATTAAATCAACAGCACTGTGCAATAGCCAGACACCACCCTTCACACAATGAATTGCACGTTTCTCATTTTTCAGCACAGAAACTGGCAGAAAACTACACAAAGCCTCAAAAATGAATATCAGCTGTGTGAGGGTCAGTGAGTCCCTCTTTCATTCCAGCTTCCATTCTTCTCAGGAGACTCACTTTCAGCTCCTCAAAGAATCTGCAGACACGCCTCCAGAAGCTGGCTGATGATTTTCTGAAGTAATCAAACCCATTCATTGGTGCTGAGCTCTGGACTCTGGGGTGGTCAACCCATCATTCAGCTTCTTTGTTTGATGTGTCCGTCTCCTTTTCTCAGTGAGATTCTTCTTGATCTGGTACACATCCTTTCAGACCCACAGCGCTGAGTGGTCTTCTCAGAGCAGAAGGATGTAGCTTTTAATCATTGTTTGAGCTCCAGTTTTGGAAACTTGCTTATTTTCTTTTGACTTTCTCCTTAAATCTGAAAAATGGATAACTTGCACTTAATGGCCGTTTCTACTGGAAATTAAATAAAGGGGTGGTCTCTGACTTTTGCACAGCACTGTGGTTAAATAGTAACGTATATACTCAGCTGAGCTGCACAGGTTGGAACAGAAACACACAAACTCCTGTTCCAAGGGGAAATAAAGATGTTTAAATGCCATTCATGTGATACAGATACATAATCAACTGATTCAAACGCTTTGCCACATTTTTTTTTGTTAACTTTTTTTTTTTTCAAATTCACGAGATATTCAACATGCTTTTTTGAAAAGCATTTATTGTTTAAATTACTAAATATAATGCAAACACGCTAACAAAATAACTCACTCATTTCCTACAAAAGAAAATGTTTACAGTAAGAAATCTGCTTAGTTGCAACCACCAATTAAATCCTCACTTGGACATATATACAAAATATATACACTCATGAAATCCGGTTAAGTACAGTCTGCAATCTGCGTTAAACCTTGGAATGTGTCTGCTGTACTTTGTTAAATCCCTGCTCAGTGCCTTTCCAAAAGGCTTAACGTCACCTCAGGGGAAGAGCAAACCTTTTCAACCCAATAAGAAAAAAAGAACATCCTCCTAGTAGAAAGAGCAGTAGGTGTGTGTGTATGTGTGTGTGTGTCTGTGTGTGTGTGTGTGTGTGTTTCACAGCTGAGGCAGTTTGTCCACCGGTGTGTCGAATTTGAAGTCTGGAGGGAAGAGGTCGGCGGCTCGAGGGTAGATCAGTCTGTATGACTGACGGATGGTCACATCAGCCACACCAGCGATATCTCCGATTTCTGTCAAAAAAAAAAAGTAAGAATTTCTGCATAATTTAATGGTTGAGATACTGAAAATGCACCAATCAGGCAGAACATTCTGACCACCTCCTTGTTTCTATGTTCATTGTCCATTTTATCAGCTCCACTTACTGTAGAGCTGCACTTTGTAGTTCTACAGTTACAGACTATAGTCCATCTGTTTCACTGATACTTTGTTACCCCCTTTTACCCTGTTCTTCAGTGGTCAGGACCCCCGTGGACCCTCACAGAGCAGGTACTATTTGGGTGGTGGATCACTCTCAGCACTGCAGTCACACTGACGTGGTGATGGTGTATTAGTGTGTTGCGCTGGTCTGAGTGGATCAGACACAGCAGTGCTGCTGGAGTTTTTAAACATTTCATTCTGAGAATAGTCCACCATCCAAAAATATCCAGCCAACAGCGTCCTGTGGGCAGCGTCCTGTGACCACTGATGAAGGACTAGAGGATGACCAACACAAACTGTGCAGCAGCAGATGAGCTGTCGTCTCTGACTTTACATCTACAAGGTGGACCGACAAGGTAGGAGTGTAACAGAGTGGATGCAGTATTTAAGCTAATCTTTAAAAGACGGACGTCCAGTTTATGTGTCTCAGAACACAACGTCTTCCTCTTGGCCTTCTTTAATAAGGACATGAAGGACGTCTGACATCATTTTAAAGCAGTTAAAAACTAGCACTGCTTACTGCTGCTCATCTCACTCTGACTGGACTCACATGATGCTCACTGTCATGGTAACATCTACACTGTGGTTCTCTACACATGTACGTCATTTTGGATCAGATTACTTGTAGTGAGCAGGTAAACGGAGATTTTTCATTAGGTTGTTGAGTAGAGTGAGAAAACACCTCAATCTTAATCTATAATAGGAATGTATTCAATCCTATTGGCAAACATGCTTGCATGTAAACACAGCCAGTATGATAAGTGAACCCTTTTTTGTGCTATATAGAACGATTTTCCAAAAGGTTCTATATAGAACCACATAACGCATTCTCCATTAATGTGAAAAAACATTACCATGCAAAAAGTGTTCATGGCTCTGTATAAAACCAGTGTCTACTAAGGACTCCCTGAAGAAAAAGATCGTTTTAAGTGTACAAATTAATTTCTTGAGCTTAGTATGACCAAAAATATGTACAAATCAACACTTAAAATTTCTACTTTCAAGCAAGTCATGATTACTCAAATAATTCTGAATAAACCAACACACCCAACAGAAGTTTCTGCCTGAGAAAACATCCAGCTACTCAGCTTCGCGTCAAAAGAAGCATCAGCTCAGAACAAATGCAGTCACTCCTGCCACACCTGTTCCAGTAAACTCTGTAGGATAGACCTAAAGCTTCACTGCTTGCCGTTTGCTGTGTCACATACCTTTCTGTGTCTTTTTCTCGGCCGATGCCTGAGAGGCCATGTAAATGGCGGCTGCCGCCACAGAGATGGGGCTGCGGCCCGGGACCAGATCCAGCTCCACCGCCTTCCGAGCGATGAAGGTGGCAGCCATCTGAACCTGTTTAGGCAGGCCCAGGTTGGAGCAGAAGCGGGACATGAAGTCTCCTGTGGTGATCAGATCCACGCTCGTCTCCAGAGCCTTCAGGATGAGCTTAAAGCATCGGCCAATCTCCTTTTTCGAAATCCGGGAAACGGCACAGATCTCTGTTAAAGGTGAAAGGATAAGATTACAGATAAATCAGTAAGAAGTGTAAATCGCTGGCCTCACGGTTTGATCCGGTTTAGTTAGGAAATAATCATTAAATCTCAAAATTTCCCCACAGTTTGGTACTTGAAAGTGCACCGAGTACACAAATGTGACAGGAGGAGCAATTTATACTAGGGACCAAAAGTTAGTCGATGAAATAACTCAAAAGGGGCTGAACGTGAAAAGGCAAAATCTAAGGCCCAATACCATTTCTTAATTTTATCTCCACCCCTTGTTTTTGAGTGTTCACTGTACGCGAACCTGCTAGTCTGCAGTGACGGCAGTGGAGTGTAAAGTTCAGCTCCTCACTGCTGGGCGTTAGTTACATTTAGGGCAACATATGCCTTCAAAAGGAGGGGGGGTGGTGATTATTATCACCCCACCCCTAATTCTTTGGTCATACAAAGCTGAAGTCAGCTTGTCTGAATGTTTCCATTCCACCTTAAATAGAGCAGGAGTTACATTCTGGCACTTCAGGCGTCAGAATTGTTGGACTATTTAAGGTAGAACAGGAAAATTCAGCTGGCTTCTGAGACATGCTACTAGCGATTTTTCTGTCTGTTATGAAGACCATAAAACATGGAAATGACAAACTAACATAAAACAGCGGTTATTGTCATTTTTTTAAGGGAGGAAATTCTCACATTTGTGGGTTTCTTTGGTCTCTTGTTCAGTCATCTTGAATGTTTTTCTTTTCTCATATCTCTCTGTTTGGAGTCCCTGAAAAACCTCAGTTTGGAGGGTCGTGTAGCCCCAACACTTCGCCCCACCCCTCAATCTCAAGAATCAGGACACCCTAACCCTAGACATGAACGCGCATTACAGAGGGGTAGGGCTAAGTGGTAGAGGTGAGGGGTGAAATGGGATCGGGCCCAAGATAAGACATTAAAACAAATTTAATAGTAAATAAAATGAGCAACAGTGAAACTACCACCCACGTGGAACTACTTCACAATTTCTGTGAGGAAAACAAACTTCACTACAGGCTCGATACCAAACAAAAAAAAGTCATACACTCAATATGAAGAAACCACAGTCAAAGCACAAAATACAACTAAAAATTACAGTATTCATCATCTTGAATCCACTGTTGTTGCACTGTAGCTACATACTGTAATCATTTTGCTAAGATACTTTTGTTGCCAAGAATTTTCATTTCAGTGCATCACAAACAATACAAGCAAGCTTTTTTTAGCACTGGAAAAATCAACCATTTGATTTAGTATTTGAATTTTTTCACATTTGAAAACATCCCAAAGATTTGCAGCCAAAAAATGAGCTTAAAAATTGCTCTAATTGACCATTTTAAACTCCCACGTTCTAAAACTGAAGTAGAATTGCAACCCAAATTGTGTCTAGAATAGCACATGGCTCTTCAGGCTTCTTTAACTAAAAAGCACTTCAGATTTTTAATGCATAGACTCACCTTTAAATGTTCTGGGGACTCCCTCCTGTCTGCAGGCGATGTACAGGCAGGCTGAGGCAATGGCATCGTTACTCCTGCCCTTAAGGCTCTTCTGCTCATAAACTTGCTTAAATAAGTTATTTGTGCGATCCTGGAGAATGAACAAACAGCCGTGTTAAAATGCTTTTAACTAACTGAAAATGTTATGACTGACTGCAATTTCCCTCTGGGATCAATAAAGGATTCTGATTCATATGTTCAGACACAGATGTACCGAGCTGTGCCTTCACCCCCCCAGCCCAGCTGCGAGAGTCACGCTACTTCCCCATTTCTAACTGAACAGTTTCAGTCCACTGGGCTAAATGGTTTCACTCCGGCTGTGAAAGATGTGTGTTCTTGGTCAGTTTCAGCAATAAAAAAAGCCTGAAATCTTTGGTGTTAAAGCAGGTTTTCTACAGTTACTTCTGTTCATGTTCTGTGAACACAGACATCTCAAATTGTTTCCAAGCATAAGCCTGCATGAAACACTAAAATATGCCTTTAAAAGCTGCGTGAATTCACAGCAGAGTCAAAGTTAATCAGCATTCATGGGATTTTCTCATGGCACTATATAGGTGCACTTTATAGCTCTACAGTTACAGACTGTTCATCAAGGCTGTGATCTACTTTGCCCAGATGTGACTAGGGATATTAGTCCAATAAGGGACCATCTACCCCTGAGCGACAGAGGGACACTTACTACGATGTTCCTGGGCAAGTTGATCCGGTCAGCCATGGTGCTGATCTCTTTGAAGGCATTCAGCATGGCTCTGTCAGAGCTGCTCATGGTTCTACGGTTCTGGTACTTGGAGTTGCCGAACTCATCGAAGCTTGCAGCTCCTGTTCCCTGTTTGCATACAGAGCAAAAGCAGTCATGTTTCCAGAAAGTTCTCCCAAATAAATAAATCAAACTTGCTGAACTGAATGCGACTAATGCCACATTTAGAAATGGACGACTATTAATAGTGTATTGTTTGAAATATGGACATTATAATGAGCTTCTTATCTTCAAAAATAGCCTAATAACTATTTTGGCAAAAATATTGGTGCATACTTGGGATAGGTGAAGTAGAAAAGCATAAAATAAATGAATGAATTGATTATAAAAATATAACATTACAATACAAAACATTTACAACATAGCCTCTAGCACAATTGTTAAATGGTGCAATGAGGCCAACCTTTACTGAGTCATTTAAATTATTTTTTATTTTTATCTTCTTAACTAAAGCTCACACTGTGTGGATTAAATAAAACACTTGCACACTGAAGACATGATTTGCTCTTTAATTTTTCCATTCTGATCACTCAGTCCAATTAAACAAGACTACCTTCTCCTTATAATACAATACAACGTTCTTGACGTACAGTCAACATCTTGTGTATTGTGCCGTAATTTATAACAATAATAAAAAACTATTGAATAGTATAATAATTTATACTAGCACTGTAAAACTGATGCAGCTCATGCTGATTCAAACGAATGCATTTTTACTGAAATCACATCCTAACTGTGTTGGCTGCATGTGAACAGAAATGAAGGCAGCCCTGTTACCTTGCTGATCATTGTAGTGAGATCTCCTCCATTCAGAAGAGGATTCTGAGCATCACCAACACGTGAAGGGTCTTTGGTGGCTTTTTCATTCGAGAATGTCCTCCACTCTGAGCCAACGTCAATAACACGGTCACCTGGCATGGAGAGGAAGTGTGAGTGGAGGGGAAGACAATAAATAGAACTTGTGCACATGTGCCTGACGCGAAAAAGAGACTTGTCAATCTGTCCATCTTAGAGACCAGAATGGAAATAACCCCTTGTAATATGGTTTAACACCTCTTTAAGGACCTTTTTAAAATTCTGCATGGTTATAATGTGAAAAGCTCTATTCAAGTTCACAAAGGTGGTGAGCTTCCTCACAGAAAGGAACCTTTTTTTTGGCTTTAAAAGTATTTTTTGTTTTTTTAATATATATATATATATATATATATATATATATATATATATATATATATATATATATATATATATATATATATATATATATATATATATATATATATGTGTGTGTGTGTGTGTGTGTGTGTGTGTGTGTGTGTGTGTGTGTGTGTGTGTGTGTGGCAGAGAAGTAGGAGCATGGTGCAGTGAGAGTAGTGCCTAGAGAATTTTCTGTATGAAATTTTTTTATATCTTTTTTTTTTCTGCACCTGACCTAAAAAACCATTCCAGACTGTGAGAATGTGTTGCAAGGGGCATACCGGACTTAAATTGGGCAAAATATTGAGTTGTGTACGCCCAGCTTTACCTAAACGAGTGTGAACCATCACAGAGAGATCAGCTCTGAGCAAATAAATGAGGCTTTTAATGTGAACATAGCCTAAAACTGTCTGGAAAAGGTCTACTTCAAGCTGCAGGTGATATGTTTGTGCACATGTGAGGCAATAATGAACAATTTCTCTCAAAGTTACCATCTGATGACCGTTCATACAGTAATACAGGCTGTAAGAGGTCCCTGCTCCTAACGCTGAGCTAGATAACATACCTCCTGGTGATGGATCTGTTGACAACATCCAACAACGTAAGAACACTATGGGTAGAATGACACTGGGTCTTGACAAGAGAGACCATTTCAAGTACTTACCTACCACCAGGCCACATTCCGGACAGATCATATCGCCTGCCCTGTAGTCCTCCACCAGAATGGCTTCGGGGTGATTGGGGCATTGCACCTTGGGAAGAGCATCTCCACTATAACAAGGGGAGGAATTAAGGTTAAAGCAAGCCAGGGATGGGAGGTATTGGTAAAAATGAATAGGAAAACACTGTCCAGATATATCGAGGTACAGATGATGTGTAAGTCAGCATTAAGGCCCAGTCACACCAGCTTTCCCAGCAAAATGAAATTAATTTCTCTGGAATTCACCATGCTGAACGAATTCGACTTCCAGAGGGAATAAAGATGAGCTGACACATTTTAGGCCCTACAGTTTCCCTTTATGTTAAACTTTGCGTAATCTCTTTAATGAAATGTTTGAGTTTTAAATCATTTGAGTTTCAGCAAAAAGGTTTAAATGTCTGATAAAAGTTTAAATCGTGATAAATTATACCACAGTATGTTGGAATACAATCTTAACTGCATGTTTGCTTACAAAAAGAGCATAATTAGTCACGTATGACTGGATTTAGTGTAGTGTGTGAAATGTTAGTCACTGTATGCATAGCTTTTTTTGTGTTTGGTTTTTTTTTTTATATAAATGTGTCTGACTTTCACCAACTTACCAGATGTCAGAAAAAGTAAATACTGCATCATGGAAACATCTTGGTGTATCGTATTACATTTTGGCCATTTCGCCCAGCTCTACCTTACTAGAACAAGTTGAAATGGACATAAACAACATGACTGGGGCAGCTCTAGTCAGCCCAAGTAGCTTTCAAAAGCTGTTGCCATCCACCACGTCCTTCTCTATAATTTTGCTGGTGCAACTTCCTCATAGAATTTCCTGCCTATGGCGCCTTTAAGGGCACAATTTAAAAAGCTCCCCAGCTTGAAGTATAAACCTACCTATTCAAATAGGACATGTTAAAATGGAAACAGTCGAAATTTTTTTTTAACCAATTACACTGTCAGTTGAGAGGTGTTAATCATTTTGTTGAAATGACCACATATGCACATTAACTTAAACTGTGCATTACTTACATTAGAAGATATTCTTCGTTTCCTTGTCTAGAACATTTTATATAATTTCTGTGGAACCTGTCAGGCAAGTCAGAAACAGTCCTACGATCCTCAGGACTTTTTAGGCAGCATGCACATGATGTGCTTATGTCTGCAGATTCAGGTTAGAGGTGGGTGATTTCCAAGAGACATATCACAATATTTTGACAAAGACCCAAAACCCTTTAGCGTCACTTTTACAGAAACAGATTGCTGAAAAATCCAACATTCAGAATTTTCCCACATACCCCTAATGTAGTCAGCCATTACTGGTGTCAAGAGCTGGAGCAACATGTTTCTAACAAGCAAGCAAGCAAAATTTATTTATATAACGCTTTTTACAACAGATGTCACAAAGCAGCTAAACAAAACAATCAGTATTACAGAAAGAAAAGAAAAGAAAATCCAGGTCCAAGTCCCCATGAGCAAGCCAGCAGCGACACCACAAACCAATAGTCACCCAAACCGTTTCTGTGGAAATACAACAGTAAAACCTCTCAGGATCTGCTCCAGGTCTTCAATAAGGTCACACAGGCTTGTTGATGTGGTTTAGGATCACTGTGTGACCCACTGTGAGCTATAAAAACAAACATCACAGATCACGTCACAGGGTGTTTCAGACAACACCAGGGCTGATCTTCACACAGCAGGAATGACGTCGGATCAGATTCCTCTATTTTTTCAGGCTGCCATTGTTGCAAACACTATGGGCGCATACGGGACCAGCACTCCAACTTGAGATGGTTGGCAAACAAAAGATGCCGTGATGTGACAAGTTTTGTTCATTTTTATAGTTCACGGTGGAGCTGGGTAATATGGTAAAAATGTTAAATACTTTAAAGAGGTTTTCACGATGCACAATATGCCGAAACACAAATTTTCTGACGTGATCAATCAGAAAATACAAGTGAGCAAATAACACACTGTGCTGCACTAAATCCAATTAAACAGAACAAATTAGGCTATGGTCACAATGCAGGTAAAAGTGGCCCAAATATGATTATCACCAATTTTTTTTGACTGTTCACATCATCTTTTAAATGTGCGACATCAGTCTAAACAGATGAGCTCCCAAACCGTCCCGCATGCGCCCATAGACAACGCTTCAGGCGGCTCATCCAGAGGTAAACTATCACGACTGCCAACAAACGCCAGTTGTTCCCGGAGGGTCCAGCTTCATTTTCACCAGCATCACAGGAGCCATAAGGAAGTTCCGAGCATTCCCGAGTCATTCAGGCACAGTCACTTTGGTTCACCTCCTCGGATTCTTTACACTTCTCTCAAAGGACTTGTAACCGTTCTGACGCCGCAGCCTCGGCCTCCTGCGGTCGCGTTTGGCCTTTTATTTCAAAATCTCTTCAAACGTGGAGGGCTTTGGGTGAGGCTCTTCTAATTTTTGTACAGAAATATCAGCCTAAATGTTTGAGTCTCCGCTGCAAGAAATGATGACTGTCGAGTTGGACATGAATTCCGATCTGGCTGTTCAGACAGAACTGTACTGTCGCAGATCGGATACGTATCGCATACGAAAGCATCTCAAGTCAGAAGTGAGAATGTCAGATTCAGTGTGTTTATCTGTTCACACTGACACACATCTGTGCCACACATGAGGAAAAAGATCGGATTTGGGCCACTTTTACCTGCTGGAGCCTTAGACTGTTGGAAGTTGGAAAGTGGTTCTGAACACTAACTGCATCAACGACATGCTTAGAAACACAGAGACGCATTGTAGCCCAATTGATCAAGATACTGCTACAGCCATAATATCCAGCCCTAGAGTAGTTAGTGTCTTAAAGCACACTGACCAGAGTGCGCAACCTTAAAGAAGACCTAGAAGTGGTTTGAGGAGGCTGAGAGAGGTTTCAGGGATGTATTTTCATAGATACGATTAGAGCTATTTGGGTGACTATTGCATTCTAGTGCTTGTTAGCCTCGATGCTTCAGTTTTAAACTACAAAAGCAAAATCTGGACTCAACACATCTTGGCGGATCAACTACATCTGTTGTAAGTTGGCAAAATGGGGAAAAGTTGATTTTTTGCCAAACCATTTCTTTGAAAACTGTCTTAAACTCCGAGCACAATGACTTACTTAACATTTCACACACTGCACTGGACTAAAGCCAATGGAAAAGGCCTAATTATACTCTGTTAACGAAACATGCAGTCAGTCACTGTTTTCATATTAATATGCTCAGAAAAGCACAGTGTCATCAATCTTCCGGTCCAGGCTCGATTTCGCACGGCGACACAAACTGCAGGAATTTTCTAGTGTGACTGAGGCTTTAAGTAAGTGAACCCTCCTCTACCTGAGATCTGCTACTCTGTGCTACAAAGAGCATCTCACAAACCTGAAATAGTTTGCTGACCGGACTGTTCTGCATCTCCTAAAATTACACCAAAGAGAACCTTACACATTATTGAACAAGTCAACCAGACAGAGAGCACATTCACAGAAAAGGAAACTTATTTTAAACTAGTCTTGCAAAAATAAACAATTATACACTGCGGTCCATCAACACCATTCACCAAAAGTCTATTTTAAGATTTTCCACTATTCCACAATCAACACTCCATATAAGATTAAGCGACCCTTATTAGTCCCACAACAGGGAAATTTCACCTGCACATTTTTACCCATGTGTGAAGTGAAACACCACATACACACTAGTGAGCACACACACTAGGGGGCAGTGAGCACACTTGCCCGGAGTGGTGGGCAGCCCTATCCACAGTGCCTCGGGAGCAGGTGGGGGTTAGGCGTCTTGCTCAAGGGCACTTCAGTCACATACTGTTGGCTCAGGGGATCCAACCAGTGACCTTCCGGTCACAGGGCAGGTTCCCTAATCTCCAGCCCATGACTGCCCCCAAATGGGTGACATGCCCACCTGTGAAGGCACCATTAATGCCGAATGACATGTTGGCAACATATGCTGCCTTCCAGACAACGTCCTTTTTTATTTTCTCCCCAATTTAGTCCTCTCCAATTGCACCAGTTAGTTAGGATTCCCCCAGTCACACAATACTATCAACGCTAGGAGGGCAAAGGCCAGCACAGGCTTCCTCTGAGACCTGTGAAACCAGCAGCATGTAGGTTCACTGGTGGTTCTGGATAGTAAATAAAACTAGATGTACATTTCTTGAAGGAACTGCGAGTGCTTGAAAAGAGCTGTGTGTGTGTGTGTAGGTGAACACCACCTTAGGTATTGTGTGTGAGAGGCAGAGATGTGTGTGTTTGAGGGGGGAGGGTCATTCAAATGAACCGTCACTCTTATTATGCAGCTCTTAGTGGAGAAGCCTTGTTTGAGTCTTATTAGCACCCTCTGAACAAAGTCATCACTATGGAAAATGTTTACTCTATTGCTTAACTGGATAGATGGTGTGAGAAGACCTCTTGAGGATTATTTTGGTGTAATGTTGTATGTATTGAGAAGAAAATGTCTGAGTTATAACAAGTTAAACACAGAAAATCTTGAAATATGCAGATTCTGATTTTGAGAAATTTACATGGGAGTGAATGGGGCAGTTTTCTGTGCCTAGTGCCAAACGAATGCTCATAACTCAAGATAATTGATAAAATGAGATATTTTGAGGTTCCAGAAAGGGCAAGTTTCTCTACCATTTAAAGCTGAAATGGAGTTTCTAGGTGAAAGTTGAAGGATTTTAAAGCAGATTCCCTGCGTGATCAGCTGTGTCTGAGACTGAGTGGCCTGCTGTGACGTCATCGATTTCATTAGAATCTGAAGTTCTGAACATTCCGCCATTCATTCTTATGGGAGGTTTTTAATTTTTAAACTTAATTATATAAAAAACTACCAAGCCGATCGACTCCAAACATACACAGCACAAGTCACAGCGCCGAGACCTTCGAAACGCAGTTTGAACGGAGTCTGTATGTTAAACGGTTCGGGCTGTATTAATCGCAGAAAAGAGTGGAAGAATAAGAAGAAGTATGAGAGATAGAGTGCTTTTTCAAGCTCTCTAATGACTGTTGTCATGGTGACCCCTGGTTCCCATCACCACCACTGTAAAGACATCTCGGGAACATCAGTGGAATTCTCTTTTGAATATTAAGTGCCGTGATCAGGTGACGTATAATATGACCCAGGGAGTGCGGGACTCAATCCCATAATATGTGGGACTCAAACAGAGTAAAATTAAAACCATCAGCACACGTGCTGTAGACATGCCGCCTCGGCTCCTAATGCGGTACTGTCTTAAAAGGACGGTTCTTCAAGGGTTCTTGTGCAAAGGGAACAGTTCTAGCAGAAATTTTGAAAATTCGGTGGTATTCCCCTCAACATCAGGGCTCAGATGCTTCTTTACTGCTAAAATTTGGCCGTCTTTAATCATGCCCTGAAAAGCAATATCACAGTATACCAGTATACAGACATCGAACATAAACACTAGATTAGCTTCTCCTTTAAAATTACACCAAGTGCTGGTTTCCTAGATATGGATTAAGCTCAATCTTCGACTAAACTTGAGATTTTCCATTGGAAATGCTTTTTAATCCAAGTTTAGGCTTAATCTGGGTAGGAGAAACTGACCCCGAGTGACCAGTCAAAGTAGTACTGTTAATGCCATCTGTAGTGTTTGGAGTCTATTAGTATGTAGGTGCTTTTAACCACCTACATCTTTGCCTTTGTTACTTCTACAAGTATTTTATGTAAATTAGCAAGCAATTGTATGCAAATCATAACATTCCCCGCCATCCACAGAACCCACTTCTGGAGTCAGGTGACACAGGCATCTGTATCTATTCCCATGTACACATACTGAGACAGTGAGCTCACTAAACCGCAAGAGTTAAAAAGAAAAAAAAAAGTTATTTGTCTTTGACACACATGTATGAACCCCAGAAGGCACTTCACAGCCATTCAACCAGCTTTACAACCCATGGAAATCAATGAGGCTCTGCGTGTACTGTTCACAGCACTGTGCCTGAAGCCCATCCTGAACCCAAGGCCTACAGCAACACAGACACACATCACTAGTTTAAATAAACAAATTTGTCAGACCCCTCACATCAAAATATTTATTTCAGCTTTCAAGTTGCTTTTTTGCCTTTTCTGACTCTTTTTTTCACTGTTCTCTTATTTGTGTGAAGCACCTTGAGCTGGATTTTTGTGTGTAGATAAATGCTACTCAAAACAGCTAGTCCTAGACCTATTACCATTATTAATACAAATTATTTTCTTATTACCAACAGTGGCTTTAATTGCAACACCACCACCTTTTCAAAACTCCTACCTGGTTCAGACATAAACAAAATAATTCAGAGTGGTTTGGTGTGAAACGCTGTTCTAGAGAAGCTTAAGAGTCAGAACTGTTCACAGTGGTGGTGATAGGAACCAGATGTTCCCCTCTAAAAGCTCATCACAGAAAGTTCCTACATGAAATGGTTATGAATTCACTGCCTCATGACACTTCATGATAGTCCTGTTATTAAAATTTTGGCATAAAATTTCTCGTTAATCCATTTATTTTTACCCATTAACGGTGGAGGGGTACATCCAGGGTGTTGTGAGGCAAAATAGGGTTAGTATAAATAAATAAATAGTCTTGAAAGTAAATTTTATTCAGATTTTCCACCATTTTCCATCATCAACATTCCATATACACTCAGAAGACTCGTGCAGGTTCTCTGGTGGTTCTAGATGGTAAATAAAACGTCTATATCTGTGTTGTAGTCATGGCGACCCCTGGTTCCTATCACCACCACTGTAAAGACGTCTGAACCATTTCACACCAAACCCACTCTGAATCCCTGTTTACACCGACATCCCTGTGCCGGACATTCAGAAATTTTGAAAATGGAATTCGGTGGATTTCCCCTTTAACCCCTGCGTCTCTGTGACATGGCACTTTTCAGCTCCTCTCTCTGCTCTCAGCGCGAAGCAAACTGAACTAAAATCGTGTAAAAATGTAGGAACGGCAGCTTCGTATCCCGCCAGTGCGTGAATAACTGTTTATTTGTACTAATTCAAGCCCTACATCGCTAAATCTCCGCGCCCCGTCTATTTAAATCGCACCAAAAACGGAGCTAAAGCTAATGCTAAAGCACAAATCAGCTAAATTCGCTCTCCTATCGCTCCAGCGCGGCTGGAGTAACACATTACCGCACTATGTGTCTTCTGACCGACCGCATTTGCTCTGCTCCAAAATAAAAAAACAATGACGACGTTCAAATCCGTCGGCTTGCAAACGCTGGAATGCTACCAAGCTAACCATAGACTACAATACAGCCAGTTAGCAGCGTTAGCCTTTCAGGCCAACAAATAAACCCCAAGTTTTCCCAAAAAGCCAGTTTAAAGCTTTTTATAGCTGTATGTGATCTTACTAACTCAATCTATCCTCTAAAATCGACCAGAAGCCGTGATAAACCCACATCTGAAACGTTTAGCGGCGTTAGCAGGACTAACGGTAACCGAGCCACACAAACGAGGCTACAGCAGGCTTCTCGTTCGAATTGTCCGGTCCACCTTAAAGGGTGCAGCTGTTTGCACTATTTAAGGTGGAACGGAGAATTCGTCCCACACAATGCGTCTCATTCACCACCGATATGGAAAAAAGCTTTATTTCAGACACACGGCTTGGTTCGCTGAGGCAGCGCCGTGGCGTCTCTGCCTGTCCCGGAGAGATGAAGCGGTTCGGGTGAATAAAGAGACGCGAAGCGGCTCCGCGGGGAACCAGACTCACCGGCTGGTCGACGCCATTCTGTCCCTCTGCGCTGTTGGGGGCGGCGCTGCGGCCTTATTTATAACCTCCGCCTCTCAGCCCCGTCACGTGTTCCGCTCACGGAAAGAAGCCAGAATGGACGAAAAATATGATATATATATATATATATATATATATATATATATATATATATATATAGACACAGTACAGTTATAGTAAAAAGGGTGGAAATAATATTAAAGTAAGAATAAATATAAAAATTAAAAATCGTATCTACAGGCATTTATACAAACAGAAAAATACAAAAAAATTTGAGGGCAGGATTTACTACACTGAGGCTAAAATGTATTTATATATATATATATATATATATATATATATATATATATATATTTTTTTTTTTTTTTTTTTTTTTTTTTTTAATGAGGCCACAAATAGGTATGTTTGAGGCCACAATTTACTATAAGGAGGCCACAAAATGGTATATTGAGGTCACAAAATACTACACTGATGTCACAATTGTCTATATTAAGGCCATTAATTATTGTACTGGGGCTAAAATTTCATATAATAAGGCAACAAATTACTATAATGTAACCACAAATTAATATACTCAGGGCATGATGTACGGTAATGAGGCCACAATTTACTATAATGAGGCCATGAACTGGTATATTGAGGCCACAAATTACTAAGTCGATGAATTAAGTCCATGAAATACTATACTGAGAATACGATTTACTATATTGAAGCCATGAATTACTATGTTGAGGCCACCATTTACAATACTGTGGCTACAATTGGCTATATTGAGGCCACAAATTATTGTACTGAGGCCACAATTTACTAAATTAAGGCCTTAATTCACTATATTCATGCCACAATTTACTATACTGAGGCCACAATTTACTATAATGAGGCCATGAATTGGTATATTTAGGCCACAAATGACTATGTTGAGGCCACCATTTAGAATATTGAAGCTACAATTGACAATATTGAGGCCACAAATTATTGTATTGAGGCCACAATTTACTATATTAAGGCTTCACTTCACTATCTTCATGCCACATTATATTGACACTATATATTATATTGACACTATTACATTATATTGACACATTATATTGACACTATATTGAGGACACCTTAGTATACTGAGGCCACAAATGACTGTATTGAGGCCACAAATTACTATTTTGAAGCCATGAATTACAACACTGAAGCCAGGACTTACAACAAACATAACTTGTGGCCTCAATACATTGATTTTGGTTCTGAAAATACTAATTTGTGGTATCAATATATTAATTTAAGGCCACACCTTATTTAAAAATGACCACCATGTCATCTTAGGGGCTCAGTAGTTGATAAAAACAGAGGAAAAAGAGCAATTAGAGGAGAACTGTTCTTGAACGAGGGTTCTTTTGCTCTGAGTCAGTCAGGGAGGAGCTTTAACTGCCGGGCTATATGAATAGCATTTACAGGGCCAAATCATGGAAAACTGAATTTTCACTGTATTGAAACAAATTTTGATCTAATGTGTAAAGTTTCAAAACCTGCCATTCGCTCGCTGCGACAACAGCGTGTTGTGGCTTCCTGTTTCTTATGCGTCAGGAAAACCAGATGTTTTAACAGATCCAGTTTAAGGGGAGCCTTGGCACTTCCGTTTTCTGCTGTTATATCAACAAGAAAGAGTGCAGAACACCAGAGGGCGCCCACTAAAAACAAAAGGCCAAAATAGTTTCTCACCATTTGGCCAGGACTTTGATTTAATTTTGAAAAAGGATGTATTTCACTAAAAAAACAAAGAAAACTTATGTATATTACTATATTACTGAGTGAGCTCCTCTCTCACTATGAACCATCAAGCCTACTTAGATCACAAGGTGCTGGCTTACTACTGGTACCTAGAATTAATAAAGTTTCATCAGGGGGGAGAGCTTTCTCATACAAAGCCCCCCAGCTCTGGAATAATCTTCCTGCTAATGTTCGGGAATCAGACACAGCCTCAATCTTTAAGTCTAGGCTAAAAACTTATTTGTACAGTCAAGCATTTGGTGATTAGTCTTCCCTGTCAGGTCTTGACCTGCTGGGGTCTACACTGCTCTGTTTTACTGTAATCTGTGGTCAGCCACTCTTTACAGTACTAACTCTGTTTTTTCTTCTCCTTTCTCTGCCAAGCTGATCAGCTGCCCATCTTGTGCGTCTGATGCTGTTGCCTCTTCTGCCTTGATTGGTGCCGCTGCTCACCAGCCTTCTGGACCGGTTTGACCACCACTGAGCTTCTTGCTGTACAGCGCTGTGCAGTCCTCACCCTCAGATCTTTCTTTTCCCACTTTACTATAATACTTCATACTAATAATGTTTGCTGTCCGGTGTCGACCATAGGAGGATGGGTTCCCCTTCTGAGTCTTGGTTCCTCTCAAGGTTTCTTCCTCTTTTAGGGAGTTATTTCTTGCCACCGTCGCCGCTGGCTTGCTCATGGGGGCTCGGATCCAGATTTTCTTTCTTCTTTTCTCTTCTCTCTGTAATACTGATTGTTCTGTAAAGCTGCTTTGTGACAACACCTGTTGTAAAAAGCGCTATATAAATAAATTTTGCTTGCTTGCTTGCTTTTACTACATCAAACGGTTTTAGTGCAGTAGGCTACTGAGAGCTGATTGTTTAGTATTACTGGTTAGTATTACTGCTACTGAGAGCTGATTGTTTAGTATTACTGGTTAGTATTACTGCTACTGAGAGCTGATTGTTTAGTATTACTGGTTAGTATTACTGCTACTGAGAGCTGATTGTTTAGTATTACTGGTTAGTATTACTGCTACTGAGAGCTGATTGTTTAGTATTACTGGTTAGTATTACTGCTACTGAGAGCTGATTGTTTAGTATTACTGGTTAGTATTACAAAGGTAACAAAGTATCAGAGAAACAGATGGACTACAGTCTGTAACTGTAGAACTACAAAGTGCAGCTATACAGTAAGTGGAGCTGATAAAATGGACAATGAGCGTAGAAACAAGGAGGTGGTCAGAATGTTATGCCTGACCGGTGTAAATTTCCCTGTTGTAACAGGTTACTAAATTGCATCTCATATATTTTACATATACATTATTATATATCTTACATATTTTCTAATAAATATATGATATTAATATGATATGACAGACTGATTACATGGTCATCAAAATGTAGTTTACATTCAAAATGGGCCAAATTACAAATAGCAGGCTTCACAGCGTGTAGGAGGGAGATCACATTCACACCTCACCAGTCTAAATGACTTCACATTTACATTTTTTGGCATTTGGCTGAAGCTCTTATCCAGAGCGACTTACAATATGGTCAATTTACACAGGTAGGCCAAGGTAGTGTTAAGAGTCTTGCCTAAGGACTCTTATTGGTATAGTGTAGGGTGCTTGCCCTGGTGGGGGACTGAACCCCAGTCTACAGCATAGAAGGCAGAGGTGTTAACCACTACACTAACCAACCACTTCACACCTCAGTGATTAAATTATGCAGAAATTCTGAAAAAAATTGGTGGAATTCCCCTTTAACATTCAGTATATGACAAACAATGTAAACTTACTGACTTATTCTTACAGAGGAAGTCCACTCATTTTTTAAAATTCAACAGTTAACTGGTTTAGATGTAAACAGAGTCGTTCAGAGCGTTCTAGAGAAACTTACTGTCACGATTGGCCCCTCCCAGTCCTGTCCATGTGTCCATGCTGTGTTTTGGTCTAGTCCACGTGCTTTTTGTTTTGAGCCCCTGTCCGGCCCCTTGTTTTGTGACTCAGCACCTATCAGCGATCTCGTTCACTGGATTACTGATGTGAGACACCCATGGTGTTGACCATGTGGCTGGCGTAGTTTAGTATAAGAGCCCAGGCTTTAGATTACAGTGTTGCGAGGTACTGAATCCATCCTGTGATCTACTAAGCGTTTACGCTGACGCATGTGCCTGTGTATGACCATTGACTTTGTTTTCTGACTTTGCCGTTTTTGCTCTGCCCTTTGGATTGTTCATCTGATTACTGCTTTCTGGAATTTTGACTCTTGCCTGTGTTTGGACCACAATTTTGCCTTTTCCCTTTTGGACTGTTTGCCTGGTGGTATGTGTGTGATATTGTTTATCTTCTGCCTGATCGGTTTGACCCATGCCTGTTCTTTGACATTGAGATTGGATTGTGTTTATATCAGTAAAGCCTCCTTTGATTTTTATATCTGCGATCATCTGATTCTGTTAGACTCGTTACACTTACAGAGTCAGAATTGTTCACAGTGGTGGTGATAGGAACCAGACAGCCACCTCTAAATAGGATCCTTTTTCCAGATTTTCCACTTTTTTCCCCATCATCAACATTCCATATAAGCTCAGAAGACTTGTGTAGGTTATCTGGTGGTTCTGGATGGTAAATAAAATATCTATATTTGTTGTCATGGCGACGTCTGGTTCCTATCACCACCACTGTAAAGGCATCTGAACCATTTCACACCAAACCCCTCTGATTTACTATGTTGAGGTTACAAAGTAATATATTGAGGCCACAAATTACTATTTTGAAGCCATGAATTACAACATTGAGGCCAGGATTTATAACAAACATAACTTGTGGCCTCAATACATTGATTTGGGTTCTGAAAATACTAATTTGTGGTATCAATATATTAATTTAAGGCCACACCTTATTTAAAAATGACCAGCATGTCATTAAGGGCTTGGTACTTGACAAAAACAGAGGAAAAAGAGCAATTAGAGGAGAACTGTTCTTGAATGAGACCTCTTTTGCTCTGAGTCAGCCAGGGAGGAGCTTTAACTGCCAGTCTATATGAATAGCATATTTACAGGGTCAAATCATGGAAAACTGAATTTTCTTTTCTCTTTAAACCACTCTGAATGACTCTGTTTACACCTTCAACACTGAGTTATGCAGAAATTTGGAAAAAATTGGTGGACTGTGTAATGCAGGTCTGGACCCTGCTGGTTACTGAGTGAGTTAAACATGCTGTAACAGCATCTATAGAGTAGAGGCCCCTTTAAACACAGCTGATACACACTTGTGTGGTCGTTGCTGTCTCTGCTTTCTACTTTTAAATGTCTTGTAATCTGATCTTGGACCCTTTTGATATTTCGGAACGTAAGCAAATCTTCTAAATATTCAAAGCATCAACTTTACGGTGGATCTAAATATACCTCAGCACAGTTAGATGCCTCGGGAGCTGGGAGGACGTTTCCCATATGTCATGAGGCTATATCTGAAGAGCACTGACTGTTCTGTTTACAAACACTGATAATACATAAATAAACACACAACCCTATTTCTAAAAATGTAAATAAAAAGATGTGCAAATCATTTAAATCCCATATTTAATTGAACATAGTGGCATACAGGAAAATGGGCATATATATTTTTGAAAAAGCAATAAAATGTCTCAATTTCAACATATATGTTGTTTTTGTATTAGTTTCAATTAAATATTGCAAATATAATATAATATACTGCAAAGAATAATAGATTAAGTGAAAACGTCTTAACTGTGGTCAATAAATGTAACATCTCTCATTATGAGTCTGCTTTAAGAACATTCTAAGATTATTCCACCTGTTTCTATATATTTTTAGTCATTTGAAGTGATTTTATCTGGTGAAAGTGTCTGATTCCATTGACAGATTAGTTCACTTGTTTGGAGAAATAATGATTAAAACAAGGAACATGATCTGCCAATGAAATCAGACACTTTTATAAGATAAAACTGCTTAAAAACAAGTACAAATGTCTAGAAATAAGTTCAATAATCTCACAATGTTCTTACAGTAACCTCAGAATGAGAAATATCAGATATACTGACTACATTTAAGATGTTTACACTCACTAAGACATCATTTCTTGCAGTGTGAACGATCTGCACATTATTACATTAAGTTTTAATTTACTTTTTTACAGCATCCCAACTTTTTTGGAAAATTGAGTTGTAAATAAATTTTTACATATTAGTATTTCGCTTCAGGATATTTATGGTTAGTCACCCTAACACACAGACTTGTGTCAGTGGAAACTGAAGGAGGCTTAATAAGTTTATTTCCACCTTTCAGTTTTAATTTAATTAATTTTATTTCCACTCAAAACTGCCAAGTTATTTATTTTTCAGCATCAAAAAAAGCAGAGAACATGTAAATTACACAGAAGTCCCAACAACTAAATTTAATACATATTTTGTTACACTGGTAGAAATTAAGGTTCTGTGCAGGTACATTTTTCATTCAGCAGGATACACACAGGCGGCACGGTGGCGTGGTGGGTAGCGCTGTTTCCTCACAGCAAGGAGGGCATGGGTTCGATTCCCCGGCCGGGTCCTCTCTGTGTGGAGTTTGCATGTTCTCCCCGTGTCTGCGTGGGGTTTCCTCTGGGTTCTCCGGTTTCCGTCCAAAGACATGCAGTCAGGCCAATTGGACATGCTAAATTGCCCCTAGGTGTGAGTGACTGTCTGTGTGTCTGCCCTGCGACCTGTCCAGGGTGTATCGTGCCTTTTGCCTGAAGACTGCTGGGATAGGCTCCGGCACCCCCCCTGACGGAGAAGCGGCTTAGAAAATGGATGGATGAAGGATACACACACACCTTCTAAGTCACTTATCCTTCTGGGATCCTTCCAGGAGTCACTGGTTGGAACGCAGGATACACCCTGGACAGGTCGCCAGTCCATCACAGGGCAGACACCTGGACATATACATCACACCTACAATCACACCTAGGGGCAATTTGGCATGTCCAATTGCCCCGACTGCATGTGTTTTGACTGTGGGAGGAAACCGGAGTACCCAGAGGAGACCCACACAGAAAAGATTCTGGTCACCCGGCTGGGGAACCGAACCCAGATCCTTCTTGCTGTGAGGTGAGAGCGCTACCCACTTCATCAAGCTACACCAGTGGTTTTAAGGTCTGATTGTGAAGCTTAAATCAGTTTCTCCAGGTGAAAAGTTGGTATTTGTACCTTTTCATAACTGAATGTTTTAAGACAGAGCAGTAGAATAAAAGCCTGGAGGCGAGGCGGGGTGTGTGGAGTCAGTACAGCTTAGAACACATCATTTCAGTGGATTATGGTTCAGTTATGTTCCCTGACTAAAGTTACTGAGATGGAGCCTTGAGGGAACCACCCCAGTGATGGTTTACTACCTTTATCTCTGAGAGTGTACTGAGGCCACAAATTACTACTGTGAAGCTACGAATTACCATATTAAGGCCACAAGTCATGAGAAGCTTAATATGTAGCCTCAATATATTAATTTGTGGCCACTCCTTATTAAATAGTAATCACCATGTCACCTTAGGGGCTCTGTAGTTGATAAATACAGAGCAGAAAAAGCAATAAGGGAGAACTGTTCTTGAATGAGGCCTCTTTTGCTCTGAGTCAGTCAGGGAGGAGCTTGAACTGCCAGTCTATGTGAATAGCGTTTAAAGGGTCATATGATGGAAAACCAATGACATATATTTAACAGGAGCCTCAACAACTAAATCTAATCTCAGCTGTGTTCAGTCAGTGAGTCTCTCTTTCTCTTTATTCCAGCTTCCATTCTTCTCAGGAGCCTCACTTTCAGCTCCTCAAAGAATCTGCAGACATGCATCCAAAGCTCAGTCTTAGAAGCTGGTTGATGATCAAACCCATTCAGTGGTGTTGAGGTCTGGACTCTGGGGTGGTCAGTCCATCGTTCAGCTTCTTTGTTTGGTGTGTCCGGCTCCTTTTCTCAGTGAGGTTCTTCTTGATCCGCTACACATCCTTTCAGACCCACATCGCTGAGTGGTCTTCTCACAGTGGAAGGATGGACAGAAACACCTGTGGATGTTTTCAGATCTGAAGCAGCTTGATTTTCTCCTCTCTCTCAGAGACAAAAGCTTTAAGTGCTGTTTATCTGATGGGGCAGTTTTGGGGTCGACCAGGTCTTCCACGTGGTTGTTAGGAGATACATTTTCTCCGGAACTTTTATTTCAGTTTTTGAACTCCAGTTTCAGAAACTTCTATATTTTTCTCATTTTTTTCTTTGATTTATATATACGAAGGGAGTGTCTTGTATCTGATCCCCTCAGAAAAATCTCCTGTGGAATGAATAACTTGTACTTAATGGCTGTTTTAACTGTAAATTGTATGAAGGAAGGTTTCACACAGTACTGTATATTAAACTAATTACAGATTCGATTATCATGTTATGTTGTAAGGGAACGTGTTTCATCCGATTCTTCTAGACCTGAACTGAATGTACTACTGTAGCAGCAGCTGGGCCTAATGTTGATCACACATAAATCCCATATTCCCAGCAGAGAATTCCCTGTCTCAGTATCCATGGCACAGAATGGCAACTGGAACAAACAGGCAGACTTATTAGGAAGCGTACAGCACATAACATTTCAGTGCTAATGTTGGAAACAAACATACAATATAAAATGTGACTTTAAATTCTCATGGTTCTCATGGTTCTCTCCACTAAAGAACCCTTAAAGAACCATCTTTTTAAGTGTGTACATTCCTAAGGACTAAACTGGTAAAAATAATGCATCCAAAGGTTATTTAATAAAGAAATTATTCAAAGATTATTTAGTAAAGAAAATGCCTCTGTATACAACCGTAAACACTGAAAGAACCGTTTGCGTGATTAAAGGGTTCTTTGCATCATGAAATGGTGACCACTGATTGTAACATCACTGACCATAACACTAATGACTGTGGTACCACTGACTGTAACATCACAGAATGTAACACTACTGACTGTAACACTAAGGACTGTAACACCAATGGCTGTAACATCACTGAACACCAGCAACAGTAACACCACTGACCGTAACACTAATGACTGAGATACCACTGACTGTAACAACACTGACCATAACACTAATGACTGCAGCACCGCTGACTGTAACACCACTGACCATAGCACTAATGACTGCAGCACTGCTGACTGTAACACCACTGACCATAGCACTAATGACTGCAGCACTGTTGACTGTAACACCACTGACCATACCACTAATGACTGCAGCACTGCTGACTGTAACACCACTGACCATACCACTAATGACTGCAGCACCGCTGACTGTAACACCACTGACCATACCACTAATGACTGCAGCACTGCTGACTGTAACACCACTGACCATACCACTAATGACTGCAGCACTGCTGACTGTAACACCACTGACCATAGCACTAATGACTGCAGCACTGCTGACTGTAACACCACTGACCATAGCACTAATGACTGCAGCACCACTGACTGTAACACCACTGACCATAGCACTAATGACTGCAGCACCGCTGACTGTAACACCACTGACCATACCACTAATGACTGCAGCAATGCTGACTGTAACACCACTGACCATAGCACTAATGACTGCAGCACTGCTGACTGTAACACCACTGACCACAGCACTAATGACTGCAGCACCGCTGACTGTAACACCACTGACCATACCACTAATGACTGTAATACCACTGATTATAACAATACTCACTGTAACACCACCAAATGTAACACTAATGACAGTAATACCAGTGACTGTTACACCCCAACAACATCAATGAAATCTGAGCTTTTCTAAAATAGACTCCATTGACATTTTACTCTTAAGGTCACATTATATGTAAAAAATTACAAATTCATTGCATTCATATTGTCATTTTGTTTCCATTTTAAAATCATTACATTTCATTAGTGAACAAAACAACTAAAAAACCTTTTAGCAACACATGAAGCTGTTTAAGTGTTTAATTCAAATGTATCCGAAATAAAAAGAGACTTGTGAAAGTGAGTTTCTTTCCTCCTTTCAGAAATCCATGCTGGACTAAGTTGAACATAGAACAATAATTCTAACATTTACCATTTACAATGAAAAATAAGGATCAAAATTGTTGTTTCACATAAAATTGACAGTTTAGCATTTGTGAAGTCACTGTTTACATGCACATGTTTAAAAATGACTAAAATAAAAAGAAAAAAGAAAATGGTCACAGTTTTGTGTTTTTTTAATTAAGGAATGGAATAAATGGAACAAAGGTGCCAACTCTGGTTTATTTTTTTATTTTTTATGAGCTCATTTTCATGGTTGTGGGTCACATTTTGGCGCTGCAGTGGTAGAATGGCCTGCATTCAGGACAGATGGACATAATAAACTAGCAACTCAGTGAATAAATAAACAATACAAAACTAAACAAAAACAAAACAAAAAGGCAGAGCGTGTTTAGGGCCGAGCTGAATCCTCCTGCCCTCGAGTGAGTCAGGCGAGGGCAATGACAGCGTGTTCCTCGTGCAGACTGGCTGAAACCTGTAGAAACCATTCAGGGGAGGTTTGAGTCGCCCAGGCGCTTCACTTCCTCCTCAACAGCCTGACAACAGAGAGAGAGAGACAGAGAGAGAGACAGAGAGAGACAGAGAGAGAGACAGAGAGAGACAGAGAGAGAGAGAGAGAGAGAGAGAGAGAGAGAGAGAGAGAGAGAGAGAGAGAGAGAGACAGAGAGAGACAGAGAGAGAGAGAGAGAGAGAGAGAGAGAGAGAGTGAAAGAGACACAGTGCTGTAGGCCTGTAATGTATTATGAAATATTCCATCACAGCTTCCTGCACAAAGCTGTCTGCAAAAGTTTGTGCCCCCCAGTCAAATAGCACGTAACAGTTTATTTTCTGAGTGTGAATAAGTGAACACACCTTCTACAGAGATACACTACTGCACTTTTTAATACACAATCACCATCCACTTACTGAGTTTAACACACTGAGGGGAAAATAATAAAACATAAAATGTTATATTAAAGTTATATTTAAATGTTATATTCTATGTTACATTTTTCCAAATACGTTAAATTCTGCAAATAAATAGAAACTGTGCACCACAATTGGCTGAAAATGACGTATTTAAGCGCCCTGTAGAGGATGTGTTTACTTATTCACACTTACAAAATAAACACAAGCATGTAACTTGACGCTCTAATGTTTGTGCACAGCAGTGAATACAAAGCCCTCGGAAATATTACACAACTGCTCAAACCACAAAGCCAACTGCCCACATGTGCTGTAAGTAGGAAGCTACTGAGTGAGAGAAATAAAGAGAGATAGAGTGGGGGGGGTGGGAGAGAGGCAGTGGGAGAGAAAGAGAGAGAGAGAGAGAGAGAGAGAGAGGGAGAGGGAGAGAGAGAGAGAGAGAGAGAGAGAGAGAGAGAGAGAGAGAAAGAGGGGAGACAGTGGGAGAGAGGGGGGAGAAAGAGAGACAGTGGGAGAGAGAGAGACAGAGAGAGAGAAAGTGGGAGAGAGACAGTGGAAGAGAGAGAGACAGTGGGAGAGAGAAAGAGAGAGAGAGAGAAATAGTGGGAGAGAGAGAGAGAGAGACAGTGGGAGAGAGAGCAAGAGAGAGTGAGAGGCAGTGGGAGAGAGAGAAAGAGAGAGTGAGAGGCAGTGGGAGAGAGAGAAAGAGAGAGTGAGAGGCAGTGGGAGAATGAGAAAGAGAGAGCGAGAGACAGTGGGAGAGAGAGAAAGAGAGAGAGAGTGAGAAGCAGTGGGAGAGAGAGAAAGAGAGAGTGAGAGGCAGTGGGAGAGACAGAAAGAGAGAGCGAGAGACAGTGGGAGAGAGAGAAAGAGAGAGAGAGTGAGAGGCAGTGGGAGAGACAGAAAGAGAGAGCGAGAGGCAGTGGGAGAGAGAGAAAGAGAGAGAGAGTGAGAGGCAGTGGGAGAGAGAGAAAGAGAGAGCGAGAGACAGTGGGAGAGAGAGAAAGAGAGAGTGAGAGACAGTGGGAGAGAGAGTGAGAGACAGTGGGAGAGAGAGAAAGAGTGAGAGAGAGAGAGTGAGAGACAGTGGGAGAGAGAGAAAGAGAGCGAGAGACAGTGGGAGAGAGAGAAAGAGAGAGAGACAGTGGGAGAGCGAGAAAGAGAATGAGAGACAGTGGAAGAGAGAGCAAGAGAGAGAGTGAGAGACAGTGGGAGAGAGAGAAAGAGAGAGAGAGAGAGAGAGCCAGTGGGAGAGAGAGAAAGAGAGAGCGCGAGACAGTGGGAGAGAGAGAAAGAGAGAGTGAGAGGCAGTGGGAGAGAGAGTGAGAGACAGTGGGAGAGAGAGAAAGAGTGAGAGAGTGAGAGAGAGAGAGAGAGAGAGAGAGAGAGAGAGAGACAGTGGGAGAGAGAGAAAGAGTGAGAGAGAGAGAGAGAGAGAGAGAGAGAGAGACAGTGGGAGAGAGAGAAAGAGTGAGAGAGAGAGAGAGAGAGAGAGAGAGAGAGAGAGACAGTGTGAGAGAGAGAGAGAGAGAGAGAGACAGTGGGAGAGAGAGAAAGAGTGAGAGAGAGAGAGAGAGAGAGAGAGAGAGACAGTGGGAGAGAGAGAAAGAGTGAGAGAGAGTGAGAGAGAGAGAGAGAGAGAGAGAGAGACAGTGGGAGAGAGAGAGAGAGAGAGAGACAGTGGGAGAGAGAGAGAGAGAGAGAGAGAGACAGTGGGAGACAGAGGGTAGTGCCTATATTCAGATGACACACTATACTGTCTTTGAATTATATATGGAGCTTAAGCTACTGGCCCTCAGTATTGTTAAAGGGAAAGTCCACTGACATTTCAAAATTCATGCAAAATTAACTGGTTAAGATGTAAACAAAGTCATTCAGAGTGGTTTGGTGTGAAACTCTCTAGAGTTCTAGAGAAACTTACCAAGTCAGAACTGTTCACAGTGGAAGTGATGGGAACCAGACGTCCACCTCTAAAAGCTCTTATTATTTCAGCCTCAGATTCTTGGCCTTTGCTCATTTTCTGTGAAGAACATATAAAATAACCAATTTCAGTGCCTTCATTCTGTTCACCCCCACGCATTTATATTACACATGGTGTTGGACTGAACCCACGGGGAGTAAAAGTGTACAGAAACAGGTGGAATAATAATCTCATATTGAGAGATATTAGATTTAGTAACTACATTAATGACATTTTCACCTGGTATTATTTTTGCAGTGTGGAAACGAATTTACCAAAAACTACTGCTTTTAAATCACAGTCGCAATATTGGTCAGAAAAACCATAATTCAATACTGCCCCCGAATCATTCAGCTCTGACCGAACAAGTTAAAAAATGTGAACAGTACATAAAGTCATGCATTGATGATCCAAGTATGATCTCTGTCACTCAATGAGGTGCTTATTAATGTCATCCATCAGAAGGGATGTCTTTATTGGCTTTTATGTTATGCTGTATTTGCAACATGGAACCCAGAATTCAGGTCAGTGGCCTAAAGTCAGGCACCGATGCCGTGATGTTGGATTTGTGTGTATGAAATTTGCCCAGTAAGGCCAATAGATTCATAACCTCATTCATTCTGCTTGAATTAGTGTCAACGTTCAGGAACAGGACCATCATCTCATTTACAGACATTCATTTGTCTGAGGAGATGAACACCATTAAGGAAATTTCCTCCTCCCCTGACTGCCTCTCCGCACTTTTTTGTTCCACATTCAGAGGCTTCCTGATGTGCTTTTTGGGCCTTCTTAAAGGGGAATTCCACCAACTTCTCTAAAATTCATAAAACGGTCGTATGTAAACAGTCATTCAACGTGGTTTGGTGTGAAATATGCCTTAGATTTCTTTACAGTGGTGGTGATAGGAACCAGGGGTCACCTACGCACTTCATTAAAGGTATCCAGGCCCTGACATTTAACGGGGAATACCACCAGTTTTTCAAAATTTTTGCATAATCGAGTGATTGAGCAATTAAGAGGGATTTGGTGTGAAGTGGTTGAGAACTCTTTATGGTGGTGGAGATAGGAACCAGGGGTCACCATGACTACAACACAAATATAGCCATTTTATTTACTATCCAGAACCACCAGAGAACCCACACAAGTCTTCTGAGCTTATACGGTATGTTGATAATGACAAAATAGCAATAAATCTAAAATAATAAGCTTTCTTCAGGGACAATTTTGGCTCACAACTCCCTGCATGTATCCCTCCACTATGACTGGATTAAAATACATTTTAAGCCAAAACCTTCTCACAAAATCTCACACATCAGGCAGCGTGTTCATAACCATTTCACGTGAAGGAGCCTTTAGAGGTGAACGTCTGGTTCCTATCACCACCACTGTGAACAGTTCTGACTCAGTAAGTTTCTCTAGAATGGAGAATTTAACATCAAACCACACTGGATGACTCTCTTTACATCTTAACCATTTCATTATGTAGAGATTTTGAAAAATTGGTGGAGTTGCCCTTTAAATAAAAAAGGCCAGGGCGCCTGAATGATGGAGGCAAAGTACAAAAAAGCTCCACACTTCACAGCTTTGGACGTTGGTCTAAGTTGTTTATCATGTGAAGAGGCGGGTGAGAGGCGCAGCGCCCCCCAGCGGCGAAGAACAGCAGCCGTATATAAACAGACGGACGTTTCCCACGTTGGTGAACTGAAAGCGTGCCCGGTTGGGCTGCGTGGAAACTGGTCAGGGCCAGCCAGCAGGGCCTTGGGACTTTTTCTGTGGCAACTTTTGTCCACTAAATTTCATCGTCCTGTGAAGTTCAGCCCTCTATGGATGTAGCGTGACATCCCGGGAACAAATTCCACCACGGTAAGTGATCCGCTTCCTAGCTTCTTTTTTTGCACTCTCAGGTCCACCTTAAATGGGTATCAGTTACATTCTAATGCTTCAGGCGCCAGAATGCAACCGCTGCCATTTAAGGTGGAACGGAGAGTTCGAAAACAAATTGGGGGAATATGTAAGCCTCGTCATTACTATTGCATTTCTCATGTTACTAACCCACTTTTTTCCCAGCATCGGACTACTTTGCTTTCATTTGTGGACTGGATCTACATAGAACAGGTCTAATGTAGTTTTTTAGTGTTGATTTTAACCATTGTGTTAGGAAAACCGGCTGAATCTGCCTCCTGCTCTTATGCATGTTCTGCTTCTATATAATTATTAGCCTGCATTTGATGCACTTCAGTGAAAAACCTGCAGTGTTGAAACTAGGTGTGTTCCTTCCGGTGTTCTAGAAAGCTGAAAGAGGAGAAATGTTCCTCCATCTGAGCCCTTAGTTTCTTTTTAATCTACCTTCTAATCAGCCGGAGGGTCCTCTTTTCCACTGTCAGAGGCCGACACTGAAGTATTGTAGACTCTTGAAAAAAGGCCTTTAGAACCATGAGTTCTATATAGAACCATTGGCATGCTTAAATGGTTCTTTGCATGGCAAAACAGTTCTTCTGATTGATGGAGAATGTACAACACATTCTACATTAATCTGAAGACCCGTTTCTCTATGCAAAAAAATGCAGATGGTTCTATATAGAACTCATGGCTTTAAATGGAATATTTGCCTTTACTATAGAATGATTGAAGAACCGTCTTACAGAGTGTACCTCACTAGGAGGCAAGACGGCACGTCTACAGCACATGTATGTACTACAGAAGCCTTGAGGAACCATCTTTAAGAGTACTGCACTAGGAGGCGGGTCGGCATGTCTACAGCACATGTATGTACTACAGAACCCATGAAGAACCATCTTTAAGAGTACTGCACTAGGAGGCGAGTCGGCACGTCTACAGCACATGTACTACAGAACCCTTGAAGAACTGTCTTTCAGAGTGTACCACATTATGAGGCGAGTTGGCACGTCTACAGCACATGTATGTGCTACAGAACCCTTGAAGAACCATCTTTCAGAGTGTACCACATTATGAGGCGAGTTGGCACGTCTACAGCACATGTATGTGCTACAGAACCCTTGAAGAACCATCTTTCAGAGTGTACCACATTAGGAGGCCTGTCGGCACGTCTACACCACATGTATGTACTACAGAGCCCTTGAAGAACTGTCTTTCAGAGTGTATCACGTTAGGAGGCGAGTGGGCACGTCTACAGCACATATATGTGCTACGAACCCTTGAAGAACCATCTTTAAGAGTGTACTGCACTAGGAGGCGAGTCGGCACGTCTACAGCACATGTATGTACTACAGAACCCATGAAGAACCATCTTTCAGAGTGTACCACATTATGAGGCGAGTTGGCACGTCTACAGCACATGTATGTGCTACAGAACCCTTGAAGAACCATCTTTCAGAGTGTACCACATTATGAGGCGAGTTGGCACGTCTACAGCACATGTATGTGCTACAGAACCCTTGAAGAACCATCTTTCAGAGTGTACCACATTAGGAGGCCTGTCGGCACGTCTACACCACATGTATGTACTACAGAGCCCTTGAAGAACTGTCTTTCAGAGTGTATCACGTTAGGAGGCGAGTGGGCACGTCTACAGCACATATATGTGCTACGAACCCTTGAAGAACCATCTTTAAGAGTGTACTGCACTAGGAGGCGAGTCGGCACGTCTACAGCACATGTATGTACTACAGAACCCATGAAGAACCATCTTTAAGAGTACTGCACTAGGAGGTGAGTCGGCACATCTACAGCACATATATGTACTACAGAACCCTTGAAGAACCATCTTTCAGAGTGTACCACATTATGAGGCGAGTTGGCACGTCTACAGCACATGTATGTGCTACAGAACCCTTGAAGAACCATCTTTCAGAGTGTACCACATTAGGAGGCGAGTGGGCACGTCTACAGCACATGTAAGTGCTACAGAACCCTTGAAGAACCATCTTTCAGAGTGTATCACGTTAGGAGGCGAGTGGGCACGTCTACAGCACATGTATGTGCTACAGAACCCTTGAAGAACCATCTTTCAGAGTGTACCACATTAGGAGGCGAGTCAGCACGTCTACAGCACATGTATGTGTTACAGAACCCTTGAAGAACCGTCTTTCAGAGTGTACCACATATGTCTTCAGCACATGTACTATGTACTACAGAACCCGTGAAGAACTAACACAAGAGTGTACCACATTAGAAGGCAGACTGCCATGTCTGGGGTCCTGTAATAAAGTCAAAGGTTCTATTTAAAACCATGAGATTTATATAGAACTATCTGCATGCTTAAATGGTTCTTTGCATGGTGAAACTGTTCTTCAGATTGATAGAGAATGTGTTATATATGGTTCTGTATAGCACCCCAAAAAATTTTACTCTATATAGAATTCTACTCTATATAGAACTCATGGCTTTAAATGGAATATTTGCCTTTACTATAGAATGATTGAAGAACTGTCTTTGAGAGTGTACCTCACTAGGAGGCCTGTCGGCACGTCTACACCACATGTATGTACTACAGAGCCCTTGAAGAACTGTCTTTCAGAGTGTATCACTTTAGGAGGCGAGTGGGCACGTCTACAGCACATATATGTGCTACAGAACCCTTGAAGAACCGTCTTTCAGAGTGTACCACATTAGGAGGCGAGTCATCACGTCTACAGCACATGTACTACAGAACCCTTGAAGAACCATCTTTCAGAGTGTACCACATTAGGAGGCAAGTCGGCACGTCTACAGCACATGTACTACAGAACCCTTGAAGAACCGTCTTTCAGAGTGTACCACATTAGGAGGCAAGTCGGCACGTCTACAGCACATGTATGTGCTACAGAACCCTTGGAGAACCATCTTTTTAAGAGAGTAGTAGTTTCAGAGGTTGAAATGTGGCACAGGATCTCTGGACCGTCATTATCAGCTCTGCCTCATATTTCACACCAGCGTGTTCAGCTTCTCCTCGGATCTTCACTGGATCTCAGACACAAAACGGCCTCTGTAGGTCTGAGAAACCTGGACCAGCTGTGGGTGTAAAGTCAGAGCCACCCTTTCATTTATTTAATTTCCAGTCAAAACTGCCTTTAAGTATGAGTTATTCATTTTTCAGCATCAGAAAAAGGACAGAAACCATATATTTAGCGGAAAATTACAAAGAAGACCCACAACTAAAGATAATGTCATATTTTTCCAGTATTTAGGGTAACTACGTTTTACCTTTATTGCCGCTTCCATTCTTTTCAGGAGACTCCCTTTTAGTTCCTCAAAGAATCTGGAGGCTCACCTCCAAGGTTCAGTCTTAGAAGTTGGTTTGACATTTTGTGCTTCTTGCAATCCAAGTAATCCTGACTCATCGGTCCATATTGTCCAGATTTTGGTGTCCTGCTGCAGATATTCTTCTTTTTTTGTCTTATTTGCTTTTCTCAGACTGTGGAAGAGTGGAGCTTGATCTTCTCAGAACACTCAAAGAACCATCTTACAGGTCGTACCACATTAGGAGGCGAGTCGGCACATATACAGCACATGTATGTGCTATAGAACCCTCGGAGAACCATCTTTAAGAATGTACCACCTTACTGTGGAAGAGAGGAGCTTGATCTTCGCCTGTCTCTCAAAGATGAAGGCATTAAAGGGCCCATATCGCAGAAAAAAAAGCTGTTGTGGAATTTTCCTAAAATGTTTTAAAGTAAAATAAATAAATTATTAAATAATAATAGTAATAATGCATATCGTATAGCACCTTTCATATATTAAAAAGGCAGCTCAAAGTGCTTCACAATGCAAAGTAAAAACTACAGAGGAAGAAGAGAAAATGATAAAAAATAAAATGAACAAGTAATAAATAGTAGAAAAGGGGATACATTAATGAATACAATTACAAAGCACAAGATAAAAGTAAACATAGATAAGAAAAAATGCAGCTAACAAGAAAATAAAATTAATATTTTATAATGTAATATTCCAGTAAAAACAAAGGAAACGATAAAAAACAGTTAAAGCTGAAGTAAAGAAATATGAAATTTAACTGTTTTTCAAAACATTGACAGAAGGAGTCGGACTGATGTTTATCGGTAATGTGTTCCAGATCTTTGATGCAGAGTTCATGCAACACGTAAACATTGTCCATGTATGGAAACTAAGTCCATAACTAATTTCTTGTATAACTGTTTGTTTCCTCGTATAACCTCCTGTCTGTAAAGCACTTTGAGCTGCCACCAACATGTAAAGTGCTATATGAATTATTATTATTGTTATTATTATTATTAATATTAATAATACTAATAATTATAACTCACTCCATATATAGAAAATAAACTGCGAAAAACAGCCCATTTTGTGATGTCATAGAAACCTTGTGTACATATATCTACCTATTCAGCCTTCAGCAGTTCAGCTCCGCCCACTCCCGGGCAGAGCCTGTTTAAATGTAAGGTATGAAGAGATTTTGGAAATTGGTCGTGTAAAAATGAATTACGAATGTTTTTGGTAGATAGAAGCACATGCAGGATTTGGGCCCTTTAAGTGCTGTTTATCTGATAGGGACAGTTTGGATGGTCCTCCCAGGTTTTGCATGGTTCACATTTGTTCCTTTTTTTTATGCAAGTGCATCTAATCTCAGAAATATCTTGTGAAAAAACTAGTAACTTGTACTTAATGGCTGTTTTGACTTTAAATTATATAAATGGGGTGGTCTCAATCTTTTGCACAGTAATTTAACACCACATGGGAGTAAATTCAACACTGCAGGTATTAATTCAACACTGTAGAGGTGTAAATAAAGTACTGTAACTATTAATGCAACGTACAGGTGTTAAATTCACATTGTATTAGTGCTAATGTATCATTTGAGCTGTAAGTACAACAGTAGAAGCTGTCTACTGTATATATGTTAAAGCAGGACGGTACAGGTGTTACAATACTGTGTAGTTAGTAAGTCATTAAAATCCATTATTTAATTATTACTCTTAACTTATTCAGTTATTCAGTAACTTCCATGAAACTAATATCAGTTCTTTATCTATTGGAGTGAGAAATTGAATGAAGGGGTTAATTCTACAGTGTTAATACAGTACTGTCTGTGAAATTCAGTACTGTGCTGGTAATGCCGGGGACTGTGCTCTGTAGTCAAACGTATTAAGACTTTACAGTTAATCTGGGCATGTAGACGACGTGTTAACTATATTTATAAGTATGAATAAATGATTTCGGAGCTGGTTTGGCTGCACTTTCATCTCCTCTTTCTAACAAAACAGCAAAATCCACAGTTTTCAATTAACACCTACGGTATTCACTTAAAGGGGAAATTCCACAAATTTTCCAGATTTCTGCCTAATTAAATATTTCAGATGTAATCAGAGTCATTCAGAGTGGTTTGCTCTGTTCTAAAGTTCTGCACTGATAATAAGAACCAGATGTCCAAAGTCTTTAGTGACCTTAAAAGCTACCTTACTGCACAGAACAGTTACAAATGCATTGCCTGATGCCCACAGCCTTGTTTAACCATAGTTTAAGTTATGTTGTTGGCCTAAAATGTATTTTTAAAAACCTATTGATGGGGGAGGGATACACACAGGGCATTGTGAGGCCAAAGAAAATGCATTATTTCAGATTTATGACTATTTTACCGCCATTAACTTTCCATATAAACACTCAGAAGACTCGTGTAGGTTCTCTGGTGGTTCTGGATGGTAAATGTCTATATCTGTGTTGTAGTCATGGCGACGCCTGGTTCCTATCACCACCACTGTAAAGATGTCTGAACCATTGCACACCAAACCCACTCTGAATGACTTTTATAATGTCACAAACCTCAATTTATTAGATTTTTTTGGCAAAATCTGTGCAATTCCCCTTAAAGGCTCCCTACCCAATATGGTAGAGTGGCATACGGCTTGTCTGCAGTTTAACCTGCTACTTGGTTTAAAGTACGGAGTGAGCATAGACTGTGTTCAGGTCCACAGTTCATTTAATACGCTTTGTCTGTTATTTCAATAACATGTCAATACGTCATAAAGGAAGCAGCTGATATCTTCTGATATTTTAGTTGGATACTTTAAAGCTTCCAGGCCAAAAAAAATGTGTTTCAGTGGCATTTAATGCATTTGTGTTGGAGGTGAATGAACGGTGAATCTTTTCTTACTGTACAGCTTTCTGCACCGCAGTGTAGAGCGACACGTGACCTTGGAGGATTTTTGCTTCTCTTTGTGTTTTGCAATAAGTGCGTGTAGACACATGTAACGTGAACTAGGCTGTCTGTGAAACATTTACTGAAGCAGAGAGTTTCCTCTACACATTATATAAACAGCTTAGGTGCCTCGAAGGGCTGGATTTCTGGACATTTGATAATCTCAAGTTCGTAGTGCTGCTGCATTTGGAGTTTTGTAGACAATTTGTTTGGTTTTGTTCTTTGTAGTATTGTAAATGTAGTGAAAACTATGATCATCTGCAGAATTATTGTGATAAACAGTGTCATTGTGATTAAAATTGAATAACCAAGTACCACATGTGAGTCTTTTATTATAGCTCACATTTTTTTCTGATGGTTATATAAAATCTATATCATTAAAACTGAGCTAACTTTTGATTTTACTTAACTCATGTAACTATAGTACACAAAGACAGCCTGTAACACTGTTAACATCCACTTTCTTTGCCTTATTTGCTAACATTTAGATTTAAAATCTGCATAATAATCTTTCCAAGTGCCATTCAAAGTATGTGTATGTTCAGTTAATCATTGCGATTTTTTTGTTTTAGCGTATAAATATAAAAGTTCAGTCTTTTCTATTTTATACAGTTTTAAATGAACCAAAGATTAGAATGATTGTTCATAAGTTTAATTAAAGGCAAAGCAATGAAAAAAATTTGGTGCCACAAGAAAGGGAAGACAAGGACAATCATTTGCATAACACTGACGCATATTTAGATTCTTACGATATTTGAAAATAATTATCGACCCAAGGCTACTCTGCATGACAATAGACAATAGCTTTTATGCTAATGTAGGACTATGACAACAAATAATAAAAGCCAAACTGGTCTCAACATAAAACAACCACAGAAAATGATAATAATACAGTAATGATAATAATATAGTCAGCAAAACATATGAAGACATTGTCAACATGCAGATCAGGACTGTTTGGAAAGGATATTCTGGTGCAAGTAAAAGGTTATAGTTATATGTCAGAAAGACAAATTGCATGGGAAATTCTTACTGTATTTACTGATTATTGTACTTATCTATTTGTGATATATGGTGCAATGTAAGAAGGCAAAGTAGGAAGGATTGTGGAGTGATTCCAATATGTATTTTTAATGTATGTACCTGTTTTTATCTACATATCTGATACATAAACATTTAAAAATGCAGAAATTTAATTGAGTCTACTTAAAATAGTATTATAAAGAAAAATTTAGTTGCAGAGTTAAAAAATACAGTAAAATCAATAGAATGCAGGTATTTTAGTGCAGTAACCCACTGTCACCTACATTCTGCTTTTCTGTAGTTCAGTAAACACAATCAAATAATAATGTACTTAAGCAATTATATAATTTGATCCACATTTTAAAGAATCTGCTTAAATGTAATGTTTAAAATGTCATAAATTGTGTCTGTTTTATTGCAGAGATGTTTACTCTCACAGAAGTTGCCTCACTTAATGACGTCCTTCCGACCTACCGGATACTGAAGCCATGGTGGGATGTTTTTATGGACTATCTCGGGCTGGTCATGTTGATGTTGGCCATTTTTGCCGGGACTATGCAGATAACCAAAGACCAAGTGGCATGTCTTCCCATTCTAGAGGAGAGTACAAACCCCTACACAACACAGAGCCCTACACAATTCTTCACGTCATCACTTGGTGCTGCGCCTGTAGCCACTCAGGATCTTCCCGACAGCACAGTGCATGAAATGCATCAGACTGTGCGTACTCCAGTTTGGAGCCAAAGTGCCCTTACCTCAACAGAACCTCAACCCAAAGGCCTACGAACAAACTTGGACTTCCAGCAGTACGTTTTCGTCAACCAGATGTGCTACCATGTTGCCTTGCCTTGGTATTCCAAGTATTTTCCTTACCTTGTCCTCATCTACACCATATTGCTGATGGTGAGCAGCAATTTTTGGTTCAAATACCCAAAGACCAGCTCAAAGATCGAACACTTTGTGTCCATCTTGGGCCGTTGTTTCGAATCACCCTGGACTACAAAAGCACTTTCTGAAACGGCCTGTGAGGACTCTGAAGAAAACAAGCAAAGGATCATCGCTGGCCAAACTGCATCTAAGCAAGTCTCCACAGATAGTCAGGAGGATGGCTCCAATGCAACATCACCTATACTAGATAACAGCGAGGTCAGATTTTCTGCTGAGAAAATTGTTCCTGAAGGCCCAAGCTTGACGATTTTGGACAAAAAAGATGGGGAGCAGGCCAAGGCTCTCTTTGAGAAGGTGCGAACGTTTCGGGCTCACGTAGAGGATAGTGACTTCATCTACAATCTCTATGTGGCGCAAACAACTGTAAAGGCGCTAAAGCTAATTTTTATCCTATGCTACACGTCCACTTTTGCCACAGAGATCGATTTCATCCACATTTGCACACCACAAATTGAACACCTAACCGGATATGATCAATTCTTCTGCACTCATAATATGGCATTCATGCTGAAGAAACTCCTCTACACGTTCCTGGCTATAATTAGCCTTTATGGCCTCATCTGCCTGTACGCCCTCTTCTGGCTGTTCCGCCGACCACTAAAGGAGTATTCCTTTGAAAAAGTCAGAGAGGAGAGCAGCTTCAGTGACATTCCTGACGTCAAAAACGACTTTGCATTTCTCCTGCATATGGTCGACCAATATGATCAGTTGCACTCAAAACGATTTGCCGTTTTCCTGTCCGAGGTCAGTGAGAACAAACTGCGGGAAATTAGCCTTAATCACGAATGGACATTCGAGAAACTCCGGCAACATGTGACATCCAATGCACAAGACAAGCAGGAGCTGCATCTTTTCATGCTTGCTGGACTCCCTAATGCTGTGTTTGACATCACTGAGCTTGAAGTCCTTAAATTGGAGCTTATTCCTGAGGTCAGAATCTCAGCTAAGATTTCACAAATGACAAATTTGCAAGAACTGCACTTGTATCATTCTCCCGCAAAGGTTGAACACACAGCTTTCACTTTCCTTCGAGATCACTTGCGGTGCCTTCACGTAAAGTTTACAGATGTTGCAGAAATCCCTCCGTGGGTTTATCTCTTGAGGAGCCTTAGGGAGCTGTACCTTGTTGGCAACCTAAGCTCAGAGCACAACAAGATGATTGGCTTGGAATCCTTAAAGGATTTGAGACACCTCAAGACGTTATACCTGAAGAGCAATCTCCACAAAATACCCTCGACCCTTACAGAACTCTCGCTACATCTCCTCAAGCTGGTGGTGCACAATGATGGAACAAAACTTGTGGTGCTGAACAGTCTTAAAAAGATGACGAACCTGGTCGAGCTTGAGCTCCATAACTGCGAGCTGGAGAGGATCCCGCATTCCATTTTCAGCTTGACTACCCTGCAAGAGCTGGACTTGAAATCCAACAGCATTCGCACCATCGAGGAGGTCATGAGCTTCCAGCACCTTAAGAGACTGACCTGCCTCAAGCTGTGGCACAACAAAATAGTTGCTATTCCACAGTCCATAGGCCAGGTGAAGAACCTTGAGTCTCTCTACCTCTCCTACAACAAACTGGATTCCCTTCCAGCGGCCCTGTTTAACCTTCCGAAGCTTAGGCACCTGGATCTCAGCCACAATTCCATTTCGTTGATTCCAGCTGAGGTTGGACTTCTCCAGAACCTTCAGCACTTTGCTATCACAAATAATAAAATAGAGGTTCTTCCCAAAAATCTGTTCAGATGTACCAAATTGAAAGTTCTCTGTTTGGGAAACAATAGCATAACAATCCTACCGGAGTCAATCGGACAGTTGGTACAGCTCACTCAGCTCGAGATAAAAGGGAACTGTCTAGCACTGCTTCCATACCAGCTTAGCCAGTGTCGCCATCTCAAGAAAAGCCTCTTGGTTGTGGAGGATCATCTTTTTGACTCTCTGCCCCTTGAGGTAAAAGAGGATATGAGTAGAGATAATAATATGATCTGAGTTCCACAAAAGTAACTGTTTAGCTGCAGGTTCCTTTGTTTCAAATACATATATGCCATTTTATTCTGAGGAATGTAACCAAAATATCAAGTAACACTTTCCTTTCCAGTCTCATAAACTCTAGGTAACTACTTTGGGTAACATGATGGTAGGTTCCGAGGAAGTCTCAACTATATTACACTGAAATGCCCAACAGGTTCTAGGCAAGCTGGGTAAATACGTGGTACAAACTCCACGGTATTGTGTCACTACATTGGTGACTTTGGGTAAAAAGATTGAACACAAACGAAGTACAAAAAGTCTTACATAGTATGCACCTGTCTGTTACCTATAAACGACAATGAATCTGGGCTCTAAAAGAAAGCAGTGATTCTTACTATGGTTTTGCTGGGGTCTCACCATTTATTTTCAAAATCATTATCAAAAAAATCTTTGGATTTTGTGATGTCATTGTGCGCCATTCAATTTATGTGGTACTTGGAGGTGTCTCTGATTTACTTTCCAGCTTAAATTTGTGAAATTCATGTGAAATCTAGCATATCGCTGTTGTCGGAACAAAAACTTGTATCTTCAAAGTGGTAACCTTAGAGGAGAAGGAAAAAACCTACTTTACTTTTAATGCAAGTCAATTGAACCTAACTTTTTTCCAAATAATTTTGAGCTGTTTCATTTGGTCCATTCATCATGAAATTTACACACAATGTAAAGGCCAATAGGTACTTTTAAATTAGCTCAAAAACTGAAAAGATTTGTGCAGACAACAATGATATGGATGTACTTATAATCTTGCTACTACAAATAAGGTATTTTTCTGTGTCCGTTATCAGATTGATAGCCGAAACCTGCTCAGTGTAAGTTAGTTAAAATGTCTTGGTACTTATCATTTTACCTGAAATAGTTACACCATACTTTAAAGTTTGTACCCCAAACTTGTGCAATTAATACCTAGAACCTGTTGAGCATTTCAGTGTAATCTAAAGTGTCTCTGAACTTACCATCATGCTACCCAAAATAATTGTGCAGTACATTGCAGTTTGTAGCTCACACCTACCTGTATATGCAGTTATATGCAAAAGTTTTGGCACTGTCGACTTGAGAAGTCTTGAGAATAACCTAGACAAAGTCTAGTTAGATGTATTGCAAGATGTCTTCATACCAAGATGTTCACCGATCACCAGGTTGGTTCCTTTTCCCACAGGAAAGCAGGAGCGGAGAATAATTGTAGTGTTATCACCCTCAATTGGCCCAAACCCTCGCCTCCCCCAACAATTATCAAGGTTATGTACTTGTGATAGAGAGTCATAGAAAAGTACAGAACATTCTAAGATGACCTAAAGGCATTAAGCCCTTAGAGACAGAATGACAATTCTGATACACGGCATGTAGGGGTTACACAACTGACCACAATCCAACAGCATGCCGGTCAAATTCCCCGTTTTGTTCATTTTCAAAGTGTAACACATTGTTTACAGAGAACACACTTAAATGTGGCATTTTGCTGCAAATCTTAGTGCACAATTTCTTTTTATTAATATTTTAGAAAAACATAAATGTGCCTTTCTACAGGCCACATTTTAGGGTTTATTTTTTGTTTATTTATGTTAAAATGACGTGCAAAAATGTGTTCTCTCTAGACGATTTGTTGTCTTTGAATCACGAAAATAAACTAAACGTCATTTTACTAGGGCGCCCAAACTTTTGCATATGTCTGTACATAGAACTTATGTGACTGTAAAAGAAAAAAACGTTACCCAATACGATATCGGTGCTGTCAAAAAACTTCACAACTGTTTTTGTTTTGTTTTTACATGGTTTGGAAACTACAGCTGCTTTTATTATGCAAACACTTTACAGTCCAAAATAAAAGTGGGAAATATGATAAAATGATCAATTATACCACCTCACAAACAGACTTTCCTGAGTACACTGTGGATATCATCAGTACTGGATATCAACAGTGACCAACGGAAACACTGAATACAAAAGTTGTAGTCACAGTTTTTGAGAATATATTTGGTAGCACTTTACTTGAAGCCTACAACATGACACTGACATAAGCACGCCATAAACATGTCATAGCAGATGTCAAGTAACGTAACATTGTTTTGGAACCATTACGAAGTAACAGTCTTGAAAGATGTTTGATTTTATGACAACTTGTCCTGCCAGGTGTTGGTGTTGGCTCTAGTTAGCTGTCACGACATCAAACATTATGACATCTGTCGTGACAGTTACCAGTAATGGTAACATAACGCTGCTAAATTATAGAACAAAATCTGCCATAACAACTCATAAACGACTAACGACATGTTTATGGCATGCTTATGCCAATGTTATGTAGCAGAGTAAAGTGTTGGCATATTTAAAAAAATTTTTTTTTTTTATGTTTCCAACTTTTTAAATATCATAAAAACTAAATATCATAATACATGCTGTGCATAGGAAAAATGTCTCAGAATTATCGTGATGTCATATTTTTGCCGTATCGCCCACCGCTAGTCCAAAATAACATGAACTTACCTTGAAGTTAGGGAAGTTTGAAGTTTCCATTTCACAGATATGATTTTGTCAAGACATTGATAATATAAAAATATTGGCAACACTTTACTGTAGGGTAGAGTTCATAAGGCTACATGACCCCCACATATGCTTGTCATGACAACTGACATGGACGTACATAAATGCTTATTCCAATAGGCGTCGTCCGTCATAAGAGCTACTAAGAGCAAACTTTGATCAAAATCTGCAAATGTAACCTTTATAGCAAATGACGCCTGTTACAATGAGCACTTATAAACATTTATGTAGGGTTATACCAGTTGTCATGACAAGTTTATGTTGGTGTCTTATAGCCTTATGAACCGTTCCCAGTAAAGTGTTACTGAAATATTACCGGTGTTCATTTCTAGACTGAGAATCAAAGACCCCATTTACACCTGGGCACTTCATGTGACTAGTATCTGGTTTATATCCTGATAGGATTTTGCATAAATTACCAGTAATGACAACACAACACTGTTGCATTACTGAGCATAATAGTCGTAATAATAACTCACGACAGATTACAACATCTGCTATGACATGTTTATGGCATGTTTATGTCAATGTTATGTAGCAGAGCTCAGGTAAAGTGTTTCCAAATTTTTATATTTTATCATTTATATTTTTTTATTGTTCCAACTTTTTAAACACCAGAAAAACAAAATATTGTGATACACATCGTGTATCGGAGATGTAACAAAGTTAAGGAAGTTTAAAGTTACCATTTCAGTTAAACGACATTGATAATATAGAAATATTCTTTGTGTTCATTTCTGTAATTCAAATTAAAAAATTCCTTATTTCTTTGTGTAATAACTGGAAAAGGTTTGCTCCAGCTGCCTTGTTGGAGACTGAGAATCAAATCCTGGCCATCAGAGAGGTCAACAGGTCAAATCTTGGGAATGTTTCATTAAGACACAGTCGTATGCAGAAGTTTACACACCCCTGGTCAGATGACAGGCCTTTGGTGATTTTCTGAGTGTAAATAAGTTACGCGTCCTCTACAGAGATACATTTTAACACACTTTTAATACAAACTTGTTTTTGTTTTTTTTGCTGAATTTAACATAAAAAACATGGCCTTTGAAGTCATGGCTCATTTTTTATTTTATACTTTACTTTGACAGTATATTAAACTCAGCAAATAAATAGAACCAGTGCATTAAAATTTTAATTAAAAGTATTACATAAAAATCTTTGTGTCTCTGTAGATGATCTGTTCATTATTTTTCACCAATAAGATAAATAAAACAAAGCTTTTCTTTGGACTGGGCGCATTTAAACTTTACTTACGGCTGTACAGAGATAAAGGGAATGTGTTGAATTAGCTACAAAGAGTTGTGTTATGATTTCTGAATTTGGCTGTCCAGGGAAATATCAGTATCAGATCTTTAAATATGTATTAAATCTTTCGCTTTTGGATCTAATTTATCCAGCAGTTTTCCAGCCTGTTCGGCACCAAGTTCAGCACCAAGTTCAATGACATAGAACAGGGATTTTTTCTTAAAACTGTGAAACGTGAGTTGTTTTTTCCATGATGTGTGGCTTTGCAGGACTGAACGTCCTCGTCTCTGTGATGGTTTGTGTTTGGACTGTAGAGCTGAGCTCTTTAGGATGTTCTTTGGTCCCAGACAGTTGTGAAGCCGTGTTGACTCCTCTGAGGGTGAAATGGACATTGTGTCTGTGATCAGCTGGCAGTTGAAGCTGCCTGATAAGGAGGATATCGTGTCCCGGGAAGACTGGCAGAAGATACACGCCCTGCTGCTCTCCTGATGTAGTCGTGTACTCACTGACCGAGAGAACCGTCATTCAAGGCTGTGTGTTTGTGTTTCACAAGTGCATTTGAAATCCCTGTTTGAGGTTCTGCAAGGATTTCTGTTCATACATTAAACACAAAATAAAAATGAAGTATTAAAACAAAAAACTGCTCCATGTTTAAGTTTAGTAAATTCAGTAAAATTCTTATTACTAATGTTTGTGTGCACACTTAAAAATGATGGTTCTTCAGGGATTATTTAGTAAAGACAATGATTCTATCTAGAACCATTTGCATGCTTAAATGTTTTTTTGCATAGTGAAAGTGTTCCAGGGATTGATGGAGAATATGTTGTGTATGGTTCTAGATAAAGCCTGTTTTAGTCTAGAACCAAAAAAGTGATCTTCTGCTTGATGGAGCATCTGTTGTGTATGGTTCCATATAAAACCAGAAAGGGTTATTCTACTTTAACAAACTTGATACTGTGACAAGAAGAACCCTTTTCAAAAAGGTTCTATATAGAACCAATAAGGTTCTGCAGATTGATGGAGAATGTGTTATGTATGGTCCTATGTAGAACCTTTTTTTAAAAGGGGTTCTATATAAAACCAAAAATGTTTCTTAAGACTGATGGACAATATGTTGTATATGGTTCTAGATGAAGCGTGGTTTAAAAGGGTTTTATATTGAACCAAAAAGTGTTCTTCAGACTGATGAAGAATCTGTTGTGTATGGTTCCATATAGATCCAAAAAGGGTTATTCTACTGCAACAAGCTTGATACTGTAACAAGAAGAACCCTTGTCCAAAAGGTTCTATGTAGAACCTATATCTACAACATATTCTCCATCTATCTCAAGAACACTTTGTGATGCAAAGATCCCTTTAATCATGCAAAGGATTCTCGTGAATGTTCATGGTTCTAGGTGAAAGTTTTTCTTTACTAAAGAACCCTTTGACGAACCATCATTTTTAAGTGTGTAGTTTTGAGTTTTGATTATTACAAAATATATAGAGTGGAACACTACACTCTTATAGATGATGGTTCTTTTAAGGGTTCATTTGTAAAGAAAATGGTTCTATGTAGAACAAAGAACCCTTTGTATGCTTAAATGGTTCTTTGCATTGCAAACGTGTTCTTCAGTTTGAAGGAGAATGTGCTGTAGATGGATCTATTTAAAACCAAAAAGGGTTCTTCTATAGTAACAAGCCTGACATCATAACAACAGAAGAACCCTTTTTGGTGCTATATAGAACCATCTACAACACATTCTCCATCAATGTCAAGAACGCTTTCGCAATGCAAAGAACCCTTTAATCATGCAAAGGGTTCTTTGAATGTTCATCGTTCTAAATAGAATCATGTTCTTCACTATAGCACCCTTGAAGAACCATCGTAAGAGTGTACAGTAGGATAAGCCACACTTTACATTGTCCAAAAATTTGGAATCAGTTTCCTTTACTTTTTATCAGGAATCTAAAATTAATATTACAGAGAAAACTATTCCACAGTGATGCTAGCACTTTATATGTTTTAAAGAATTTATAGGAAGCTGTAGAAAATAATTTAATAATAAAATTAACATTCAGTTCTAATAAACGACCTTAAGTCCAAAAATGTTGGGACAGTGTGTGAAATCTTCATAAAAAAGAAAGCAGAGATTAGTAAATTCTGTTTGACCTGCATTAAATTGAAATGTGTAATATTTAAGCAGTAGAACCCGAGAGGGAGCGTGTTATGGTGAGATATCATCAAGGCTGTGCTTTGGTGGCTGTAGATCATCACAGCCGTGATGTTACTGGTGATAACACACTCCTGGAGTGTTCTACTGCTTTAATACAACAGTTAAATAAATACAGTAAGAGATGAATAAACTGGGCCGTTTAATATGTTTTCATGTTCAGTTCCTCCTAATTATTGTTCATTAACCAGCAGCTTGTTGCTACGTCAGAGTGCGGTGATGTTATGGTGAAATAACAGCACTGTTAGAACACTTTTCATCCAATCAGCTTGAGTGGCTGGATCTACCTGTTGTATAAAACACAATATTTGATGTTTAATCTCACAAACTGATCCAGTTTTGAAAGCAGAATTTTTGCTGTTCTTCAGTTATACAAGTCGTCAGCCATGCAGCCGCATTGTTGCATTTTGAAGACACACATTATCAGTGGGAGACAGTTCTGGACCGCAGGAAGGTTCAGTCTAGCAGCTGCACTCACTGATTACGCAGCCACACTGTTGTAACATGCAGAGTGTGGTTTGGTGTCGTCACATTAAACTCAGCACAGACGTCTCTGAAGCAGCATATCGCTGCTGTCGGCACAAAACCTCTCCATTTTTTTCCTGCTTCAGTTTTTGATGTAGTTTGAAAATGGCTGTTTCTCTTTACATTGTATCTAAATTTCATGATGAATAGACCTAAAGAAATCGCCCAAAATTACTTGGAAAAATCTGGTTCCATTGATTTATGTTAAAAATAAAGTACGTTTTTTTCCTTCTCCTGTTAAGTTTATCATTTAGGACACCCACTAATTCCCCACACACCATGACAGATGCTGGATTTTGAACTTTACACTGGTAACAATCTGGATGGTCTTTTCCTCTGTGTCCATTGTTTCCATAAACATTCTGAACGTTTGACTCAGACCACAATACATGTTTCCACTGAGCATCAGTCCATTTCAGATGAGCTCAAGCCCAGAGAAGTCAGCAATGTTTCTTGATGTTGTTGACATATGACTTCCACTGTACAGAATAGTCTTAACATACATTTGTGGATGCAGCAACAAATGGTATGTACTGACAATGTTCTCCTGAGCCCATGTGGTGATCGCCACCACAGAAATGTGGCATTTTTAATGTAGTACTGTCTGAAGGGGCAAAAGTCATGGTATTCAAATGTGGTTTTCAGCCTTTTCCTTTACATACAGCGATTTCTCCAGATTCCCTGAATGCGTTGGTGATATTGTGCACTGTAGAGGGTGAAACACCTAAATATCTTCCTAATTTTTAAACTGTTTGCTTTTTTGTTGATGTACTTCTGGCAAACTGCCCCAATCCTGGCTTATGAAGGACTCTACTGATCCTGGAAGCTCCTTTTATACCCAAGTATGACTGCATCACCTGATTAAAATGTTTTCTGAAGATTTCACAATGTTCCTAGTCTTAAATGGTTCCTGTCATGACTCCAGAGTGAGTGCATATTTACAAAAAACAAAGTTTAAAGTTAATAAGATAAAACATTTACTTTTTTGTTTATATTCAGGTTAAAGTAGATTAATAAATCACTGATTTCTATTTTTATTTGCATTTCACCTGCTGTCCCAACTTTTTTTGTCATTGGTTTCGTACTATACAGAATGATGATCAAATGAATGTCCAGGGTTGTATTTCAACTTTTGAAGCAAATAACTTGACAGAATATGACTGTAAATAAATAAATACAGACATAATTTATCATCTAGTAACTTGTTCTTAAGAAACTTTGTTGGATAAATATTAAATATGCAAAAGTAAGCAAGCAGTAGCATTTTGGAGTCTGGTTTTCAGTATTTAAACTAAATCTACACTCTTGAATGAAATTCTGAAATAACAGCTGTTAATAAAATGTCAACTATACTGAACTATCCATCCATCCATTTTCTAAGCCGTATACTGAACTATATGTATGAATTAGTTCTTTCTAAACTGAAAGTATCAGGTTTTTTTTTTTTTGTTGTTTTTTGCGGATCGGTTGCGAGTTAGCAGCTCACTTTCGGCCACGGAGCTTCAGAACAGGAAACTGCGTCCATGTGCAACTGCTGCAGGAAAAGAAACCATTTCCTCAGCTCAGCAGCTCAGACATGATTCACTTCTCATCCTGCACTTTCTACTCTAAAGCAATAACACACTCAGGATGTTTGGGTTTTATGTATCAAAAGCAGTCATAATTCAGTTTTTCACTACCATTTTACAATCTGTCTTTATCTTAACGCTGATATACAGCACTGAGCAGCACCCGAGCACACTCAACATACACCAGTCAGGCAGAACATTCTGACCACCTCTTTGTTTCTACGCTCATTGTCCATTTTATCAGCTCCACTTACTGCATAGCTGCACTTTGTAGTTCTACAGTTACAGACTGTAGTCCATCTGTTTCTCTGATACTTTGTCACCCCCTTTTAGTGGATCAGATTGGAGTGGATCAGACACAGCAGTGCTGCTGGAGTTTTTAAACACCTCAGTGTCACTGCTGCACTGAGAATAGTCCACCAACCAAAAATATCCAGCCAACAGCGTCCTGTGACCACTGATGAAGGACTAGAGGATGACCAACACAAACTGCAGCAGCAGATGAGCTATCATCTCTGACTTTACATCCACAGGGCGGACTGACAAGGTAGGAGTGTCTAATAGAGTGGACAGTGAGTGGACACAGTGTTTAAAATCTCCAGCACCACTGCTGTGTCTGATCCACTCGTACCAGCACCACACATACTAACACACAACTACCACGTCAGTGATACTGCAGTGCTGAGAATGATCCACTACCCAAATAGTACCTGCTCTGTGATTGTCCTGTGGGGGTCCTGACCATTAAAGAACAGGGTGAGAAGTGGGCTAACAAAGTATGCAGGACCTAACTGAAAAAAAAAAAACACCATAGACCTGTTCGCCTGGCCACCAGCAAAACCAGCATATGTTGTGTTCTGTATGCTGGTATGCTGGTCAACCAGGATGACCATGCTGGCGAAGCAGCTAGACCAGCACTAGACCAGGCTGTGCTTGTTTTTAAGCAGGAGAGAAACAGATGGACTACAGTCTGTAACTGTAGAACTACAAAGTGCAGCTATACAGTAAGTGGAGCTGATAAAATGGACAATGAGTGGATAGAAGGAGCAGATAAGTGCAGAATACATGGGTTGTGAGGTCAATTTGTGACATTTATGCACCCCAAACAGCCAAAATTCTTTGTGTTACTTTGTTACTGACGTTTTTGACACCAGACGCAAACAAACAAGGTAAATAAAGGTTCGTTTTGATGTTAAGTTGCCTTTAAGCTTCACACGTATGCAGGCATTTTCTGATATTTATCAGAATGACAAAAATGCACTTTTTTTGGAAACCATTAAGCGGGCCCCACCCCTAAACAAACAGCTTAGAAACCTAAACTAGTTCTTGACAAAAGCCTTCAGAGGCCAAATCCTGAATTGCTCCTTTCTCCCTACATAGTGCACAACATAAGCATGCCTAATTAGTGCCCTATGAAGTTGTGCAGCCTACGGTTCAATCCCAAACGGCCTTTTATTAGACATATAATGCACTTATTGTGCGCCCGTGTGTATCTCATGACCTACAAAGTGCACTGCATAGGGAGTAGGGAGCCATTTGGGATTTGGCCAATATGGTGTTGTCCACCAAGGGGCGCTGTAGTGCTGAGTCAGTGAGGCTTGGTGCATTTTTCAAAATCTTCTCCAGTCTTTTTCGCCCTCTTTCTAAAGCTGAGATCAGGCCAGCGATCATACACTGTTAAAGAGGTTCTGTGCAGGTACATTTTTCCTTCATCAAGATACAAACAGTGTAAATGTTCCCTCAAAGGTTCTGCAGTGGGTTTAAGGGCTGATTGTGAAGCTTAAATCAGTTTCTCCAGGTGAAAAGTTGGTATTTGTACCTTTTCATAACCGAATGTTTTAAAACAGAGCAGTAGAATAAAAGCCTGGAGGCGAGGCGGGGCGTGTGGAGTCAGTACAGCTTAGAACACATCATTTCAGTGGATTATGGTTCAGTTATGTTCCCTGACTAAAGGGACTGAGATGGAGCCTTGAGGGAACCACCCCAGAGACCAGAGGGCAACTGACCCAGTGGCCAATGAGTACCTTTATTTCTGAGATTGTATGTCAGCTTGCTGTACATTTATACTCAGTACTGTCTTTCCCTGCGGCTGAAATCGGGGTATTCACCAGCTTCTTGTTCAAACTTTCCATTCCATCTTAAAGGGTGCAGCAGTTACAGCCTCAGCAGTCACTGCTGCACCATTTAAGGTGGAACGGAGAGGCAGAAAAGGGAGGCACCTTAACATGAAATTAACCGATTCTGTTTACATCTTAACGTCTCGGGTGCACACCTACAGTTTATATTACACATTCCTTCCACAGCCCATATGTACTACACACTGAAAAATGATGGTTCTTCAAAGGTTCTTCAGCTATACAGAACCATGAACAATCAAACAAGTCTATGCATGATTAAAGGATTCTTTGCATTCCGAAATGGTTCTTCAGATCGAGCCCTGCAGATTATTCTATGTAGAACCTTTTTTAAAAAGGTTCAATATAGCGCCAAAAAGGGTTCTGCTGTTATTACGATGTCAAGTGTCTAACAACAGAAGAACTCTTTTTGGTGCTATACAGAACCATACACAACACATTCTCCATCAATCTGAAGAACCATTTCACCATGCAGAGAATCATTTAAGGGTTGAGTGTCCATGGTTCTATATAGAACCATTTTCTTTACTGTAGAACCTTTGGAGAGCCATCATGTTTAAAGTGTAGTAAATTAGAACGTATACTTTTTAAAAAGGTCCTTCAAGGGTTCTTTACTAAAGCGCATGGCTCTATGTAGAAGCATTAGTTCTATACAGAACCATCTGCATCATGCTTAAGTGTTTCTTCAGAATGATGGAGAATGTGTTGTAAACGGTTCAACAGAAGAACCTTTTTCGGTGCTATATAGAACCATATACAACACATTCTCCATCAATCCAAGGAACCCTTTCATGATACAGAGAACCGTTTAAGCATGTAAAGGGCTCTTTAAGTGTTCATGGTTCTATACAGCACCACTTTCTTTACTAAAGAATCATTATTTTTAAGAGTGTAGCAATCAGGAACGTACACTCTTAAAAATGCTTCTTCAAGGGTTCTTTAGTAAAGAGAATAGTTCTATTCAAAACCACGAGCTCTATGTAGAACAATCTGTATGCTTAAATCATTCTTCAGATTAACGGAGATCAAGTTGTAAATGGTTTGATCTTAAGCTTGCAACAGAAGAACCTTTTTCTGGTGCTAGATAGAACCATTAAAAAAAAGGTTCTACACAGAACCCAAGGCAACACATTCTCCATCGATCTGAGGAACGCTTTCATGATGCAAAGATTAATTTAATCATGCAATAGGTTGTTTAAGTGTTCATGTATCTATATAGAACCATTTGTATGCTTAAATGGTTCTTCAGATTGATGGAGAATGTGTTGTAAATGGTTCGATCTCAAGCATGTAACAGAAGAACCTTTTCCTGGTGCTATATGGAACCATTTTCAAAAAGGTTCTGTACAGAACCTGGTACTGAAGAACCATTTCACCATGCATAAAATCATTTAAGCTTGTAATAGGTCCTTTGAGTGTTCATGGTTCGATACAGAACCAGCGCCTTTACTGAAGAACCCTTGAAGAACCATCTTTTTAACACTTTGACACAAAAACAAAACCCCGGGCTTGCTCTCCAGTTTTATGTAAGAAATCGTCGGCTACCCTTAGCAAAAAAAGCGATAATGTGGCACAAACATGATAAACACATTTAACACACACAGTGTGACAACTTTACATTCACGGCTTAATATTAGTATTAATATTCCAATAGGTTAAAGACATCAAAAAGGAAAAAAAAAAAAAAAAAAAAAAAAAAAGACAGAACCTTTTTATTCTGCACGACAAAAATCGTTCCAAGATTTACATTTCGACATAAATTATTTTAAAATGTTTATAACAAAAATAACAGTAAAAATAACTGCAAATATAAGTAACAGATGATGTTTTTTTTTCCCAGCACAAATGACAAAACTATACATTTCAGGTTTGTGTATGATAGTCGAAATGAGGTGATGGGATGAGGCGACGGGATGAGGCGACCCAAAACTGACAAAAACCGGAAGGCGTGGTAACGACGTCGTGACACGCATACTATAGAAATCGGTTTAGGTCTCTAAATAGTGACACAGGCCAGTTCTGTTCAACATAAATCGTATGTTATGGATCAAAAAATTCAATAAGTAAATATATCTACTATTTTTTTTTCCTATACATCTGCACCATATATGATCAACAAGTGTGAGGACAAAAGGTATAACTTGGTTGGAAATCGATAAAAAGAAAAAGAACCGTGATAAAAGTCTTACAGTTATTTCAGGTTTTGTAGAGTCTTGCAGTTCCTTTAAATAAAACCCACCTGGAGAAGGTCTGAGGTAAACAGTTGTCTTTTGGTGTTGGTCTCCGTTGAAATCTCGAAACGTTCACCCACCATGAGCGCTATTATTGAGGAGTCGTATAAAATACCAGGATGATGCAACAATATAAAAAGACAGTCGTGTTTAAGGGCTGAACGTCGCTGTGCGTCTAAGTGTGAAAATTCAAATTCAGCGGTATTCAAAATCATACAAACTCGTGGGAAGGAGGGGTGGGGGGAGTAGGTAAAATCATTTACAAATACATTACATTTCACGGACCAATGACAGATCGGCTGTGTTTGCCGGGCTCAGGAGGATGGCTTGGCCTGCACGTCTGTGTCTGAGCTGGGCTCCTTAGGGAAGCAGGTCACTTCCACCATGCCGGCGCCTGTGCGTGGTACAGCTGTGTTCATTATGTGTCTCTGTAAATGCTTCACCCAGTCCTCCTGCACGGACAGAGGGCCCTGGAAGACTAGATCACAAAACCTGCACAAAAAAGACAAAATAATACCTTGGGTCAATCCCCCCTACCAGTAATAATGGATTAATTAGTTATTATTAGGACTCCATCAATACAAGTACACTGATCAGGCGTAACGTTCTGACCACCTCCTTGTTTCTACGCTCATTGTCCATTTTATCAGCTCCACTTACTGTATAGCTGCACTTTGTAGTTCTACAGTTACAGACTGTAGTCCATCTGTTTCTCTGATACTTTGTTACCCCCTTTCACCCTGTTCTTCAGTGGTCAGGACCCCCATGGACCCTCACAGAGCAGGTACTATTTGGGTGGTGGATCATTCTCAGCACTGCAGTAACACTGACGTGGTGGTGGTGTGTTGCGCTGGTGTGAGTGGATCAGACACAACAGTGCTGCTGGAGTTTTTAAACACTGCGTCCACTCACTGTCCAGTCTATTAGACACTCCTACCTTGTCGGCCCACCTTGTAGATGTAAAGTCAGAGACGACAGCTCATCTGCTGCTGCACAGTGTCTGTTGGTCATCCTCTAGTCCTTCATCAGTGGTCACAGGACGCTGTTGGCTGGATATTTTTGATTGCTGGACTATTCTCAGTCCAGCAGCGACACCAAGGTGTTTAAAAACTCCAGCAGCACTGCTGTGTCTGACCCACTCAGACCAGCGCAACACACACAAACACACCACGTCAGTGTTACTGCAGTGCTGAGAATGACCCACCAACCACATAGTACCTGCTCTGTGAGGGGCCATGGGGCTATCTTACACCTTTGCATCTACACAGGATATTTCCAGGAAGATCTGACCTATGTTTCAAGTGCAAATTACATAAAGGCACCTCTATTCACTCTTTCTGGATTTTCGGATAAAATCTAAGCGTTTTGGGAAGGGGTGCATTCAGCTTTACAAGAAATTCTCAATACACAGTTTACATTACACCCTATATTATATTTGATCTATGGCCAGTTAGAAGCTACATTTTACTATAATGCTAGACAGATATTTATTCTGCTGGTTTACATAGCAAAAAAAATTATTTTTACATCTCTGGTCTTCTCCTTAGGTCCCATCTCTCAATCTATGGTGTTCTCAAATAACAGCTTTACTTCCTCCAGATATATCTATATCTATATATACATATAAAATATTTCTCATGAGGCTGCTGTAAGAATATTGTGGGATTATTGAACTTATTTCTAGACATTTTTACTTGTTTTTAGAGCGGTTTTATCTTGTATATTATATATATATATATATATATATATATATATATATATATATATATATATATATATACACATATATACGTGTATATATATATATATATATATATATATATATATATATATATATATATATATATATACACACACACACACACACACACACACACACACACACACTGACTACATTTATGATGTTTACACTGGCTGAGATATTGATTTTTTGCAGTGTACTTATCCTCGTGTTTCTTTTCTCCGTGGTGGTATGGATGTCTACAAATATCTACTGTGCATTTTAATGTCCTTTACATTTTAAGGCTGTATAATCATCCTTACATTTAACACTCACATGGACCTTTCGCATCTCCGTACCGGAAAGCAAATGTATCTGTGTACTGCTACTTGACAAGTGTCTCTAATATATATATATATATATATATATATATATATATATATATATATATATATATATACACACACACACACACACACACACGCACACACACACACAAACATATACATACACACATAGACACAAATAATATTCAACAATGATTTTGAGCTTCACAAGGACCCTTTTGTGGCAGATGCATGACAATAGTTGACTCAGGATAATGCGGCACACCAAAATATATAATATACACAGTACCTGCACGTGAGCCTGTATATTTCCTCTGAAGTGTGTAGCAATGGGTACGTCTTCTTCTTCGACCTCTGTTTCCTCTGTTTACAGTCGTACGCTGGGAAAATAAGAATTCCTTACGGATTAACCAGATTCTCATCTGCTCACTCAGCTGCACTAAACTGTATTAGTAAATTACAACTTTCCAAGCAGGTACGTATTTATTAAAGACTTTTACTCTAAGGTAGCAGAAAATGTGTCAGATAATACAACTTTGGCAAGAGACAAGAGACGAACCGTTGTTTATGTTTTGTCTCTGGGAGGCATTTTAAGATTTTCTTCAAGCCATTTTTTCCTCACCACCTGGGCAGGTGCAGCATGAAACTAAAACTAGATCATGTTAAAACGAGTGGAGACGAACTGAATTAATCACACTAACAGGTTGTGATTAATCATGATTTATCGTGAGGTTTAAATTTACTTGTATCTTGGGGGGGCAGACAAAACAAACAAAAGAATTCATGACTTGCAGTGAAAGGCATGGCTAAACTGTGCCTCTGCAGTGCCAGCGCGGCCTTCAGTGTGTCTTTGCTGTGTTGGACCTGCTTCATCATTTTGAGAGTTGAATTTCAACGCGTGGGCACATCCTGGACGAGTGTCTCCTCTTCCTGAGCATGAGAGGCTGAACTTTCAGCTCTGATGTGTTTGAAATGTCAGATTATTTTGCGGTACTTGGCTAAAGCCTCGACAAACCCCCCGACACGGAGAGCCACTGTGATGACCCTCTGTAAAAAGTGCGCTGCACAGGGCGTATATATGCCCAAGAGGTAGATTCCCTGCCATCATGTCGTGAGCGCCATCTGTTCCTATAGTGGTGACCTTTAGTCATCCAGCTCCAGATGGAACTTTGTTTTATCTAAACTCCCATCTGGAAGCTTTTTAAAACGAAATTTACTGTTTGGCACAACAGTGGATGCTTCCTCAGTCATCCTGTTATCCATGTTTGCACCTTTCAGTAAATCCATGCAGGAATTACGGGATGAAATTAGGTTCAAACTTGGCAATATGATTAAATTTTCATTTAAAATAAGGTTTCCAGATTAATTGCGAGCGTTAACATGTTAACGTTGACAGCCCTAGTTAAAATGTTTGTCTTTGAAAAGAAGGAGATTTAGAATATTTATTGAAATTGTGTCTTAGACTGGATATTTTTCATTACAATCATTTTGACCGTGTTTTTACAGTAAAAACAGAGACAGAAAACTGATGTTAGTTTCCCAAATTCCTGTATAGCAGGGTTTTTTTTTCATATGTGGGCTGCGGCCCCCCAGTGGGCCGTGGTGGTACTGCTAGGGGGCCATCAGAGGTCAGCTTATTTTTTTTTTTTTTTAATTGCCTATATATTATCTTTATAATATATAGATCTTTAACCAAACAGCTTTTAATATGTCAAATAAGATTTATATATCAAATAATACATTTTTTAACATGTCAAATATTTTTGTTGTCAATTTTTTCAACAATAAAAAAAGATGTTTGTTATGTCATTGATCGGGCAAAGCAGATGACTTTTTTTTTGGGCAGACATACAGCTACAAACACAAATTACTCTGATATTTTTATGCTGCATGATTATAGAATCACTGAAATTCCGATGGCTACATTATTGTGTTACATTGGTCTACATTTTAAACAATCGAGTCCGATGAATCTTCTTGTGGGAAGCTTTTGCGGTCTGCCGTGTGGGCCATAGGTTGCAAAACGCTGGGAGCCCCTGCCTCAAATCAAACATAGTACTTTATTCACGTTTTTAACAAAGTTAGTTTTAGAGTTTAGCCTACGTTGGATGACAGATTGTCTGTCCTGAACAGGCCAGTAAAATGCCCAACGTTTGTTTGAGATTATCTGTCCAAACTGGTGTTAGAGCCCTATCCAGAGCCCTAAACTCGCTCAGAAATCAACTTGCTTTTTACACATCTTTCGCAAAAAGCCTCGTAAAAGTAGATCGCATCGTAAAGTGGCACATTTGAATCTCTATAGATCACAGATATCAAGAAAAACAGGACCTGCTCATCTAAATGAACAGTCGATTATACTGCCAGCCTTCATTTTACTTCCACGTGTCTATCAGTAGTAAGCCACTTACTTGTTCCTTCCATAAGTGCGTTTCTTTTTCTACGTGCATATGCCCGCAAATGATTGGAGAGGCTAACTCCACTGTGGAAAGTTGCGTTACAGTGAGCACAGACGTTTCTGTTGTGTTCATTTTTCTCTGAAACAGAAAAAGTACAGCGGTCAGCGGTTACAACACCTGCTAAATACTTCTGTTCCATTACGGAGTCTAACGTTTTGTCCCTGCTGTCTGTGCTCACAGTTTTTTTGCAATACCTAAAATTAAACCTAAAAGTCCTGCTTGCTTACTGTGAAGTTCATCTGATGAACATTACACAAAACATTAATATTACACAAACTGAACACAAGGACTCCACAGTGACTCATCATTAAAGGACTGTGGTAATAACTATTGCGGCCTGCTTCACTAGCAAACTACACTATCACAATTAGACTTAAACAGAATTGATGCGCCATCATTGTGAGGGTGGATAAGCTTTACAAAACACTGGCAAAAATTCCATCAAACCTAATGAAGTTGGGTTTAGATATCAACTTTTCACTTTTGAACTTCGTGGAGTTTCGGGTTAAAATGTTACGCGTTTGAGCTGAATTGTGTTGATGGAGCTCATCGAGATAAAACGACGAATTTGCCTCCATGCTGATGTTACGTCATTTACCCACACATACACACAAAAACAAAAGCAAAAAACTAACAAAAACTGTACTGTAACCAAGTCATATTATTAAAAATGAATAACACTCTGGATTTGCGTATTTCTTCCCCAGTTTAAACGTATACATTTCCACTCACTAGTTGGACTCCCCCAGTCACACAACACCACCAGCACTAGGAGGGTGAAGGCAGCACAGGCTTCCTCCAAGATCTGTGAAGCGCCACGTCACTGGACAGCTGACTGAACTCGGAGGAAAGCGCCAACCATCAGTTCTATTATGTCAGCAAACAGACCCCTGCACTGGCTAGCATTGTGCTGAGTGATGTGGGGAGAGGTGGGGCCATCCTACCCACCCAGAGAGAGCGAGTCCAACTGCGCTCTCTGAGACTCTGATCTGTAGCACCAACAGGGATCGAACTGGCAATCACCTGATGACGGGGCCAATGCCTGGACGGTTGCGCCACCCGGGAGCCCCAGAAAAGAAACACTTTGTTCACTAGCTTCTCTTTAGACTGAGAAGGTTTTTGCCAAGGTTCTTCAAAAAACCTGTGATGCAAACATGATGTCATTTTAATGTAGAACGTAGCCTAAAGAACCTTTGTGAACAGAGGATGGAGGGGTTAACTGGATGCTTCCATAGTTCAGTTTACAAGATAACATCGAGTTCGACTCTGCATGAGCACAGGTACTCGAGTACCATTCGAGGTGCGGGTATTCAAATACCGATTGGCTGCCCTGTATTGTGATTCAATCTGGAACATCCTTAAAGTCTGTGTGAGTAGGCGGAGCTAAACCCCTGTACACTGAATAGGCGGATATACGTAAACGTGTTGGTTTTAGTGACATCACAAATCCAACGAATCCAGAGCTGGGCTGTTTTTGCTGATTACTTGCCACGCATGGACTGTACAGACTGGGGAGTGAATGGTATGTTTTGAACAACATTTACACACCACATTATATGCAAATTAAGAAAATAAAAAATTTATTTAAAAAAAAATTAGGAAAATGTAGCTTTCTATTACATGGGCCCTTCAAGGGAATGAAGTATTCTGATTTTGTGTCTTAGATTTTGGACTGAAAGATCAATTGTTTTTGCATTGAAATTGTGATTTAAATCGTGAGTGAATTTTTTTTAATCACAAGAGCTGCAATCTAAAAAAAATGATATCATTGTGATTATCAACAATTTTGTCAGATAAGGTGGACCAATCAGAGGCAAAAAACCTCAAATGTTTTGTGACAGCACAACTAGACCTTATTGGCAGTTTGGACACTACATTCAGGGCTGAAGCCTAACGGCAGAAAAAGCCAATATTCTGGTTTTCTTGGCCAAAAAAAAAAAAAAAAACTTAATTTTTAGACAATTAAAATTTAAATCACACTCGTAATATTAATCAGAAAAACTGCAATTTGATATTTTCCCCAAAGTGTTTAGCGCTACTCTGAATACTTTTGCAATTAGTCATTTTTAATGCAGTTTTCTTCTTTTTTTTACTAAAAAAGATAAATATAAATATTATAAGGATGTGGTAACAACACCTGTGTATAAACATTTTAAAAACTGTAAAGACATGAATCCGTTAATCCATAAAGCAAAAAAATAAATAAATGTAATAACTAAAAATAAATAAATACCTGATATTGAGTTTGGCAGTGCTTTACATTGTTGTAGTGCTGGACCACGATCTTTAATTGGTGACAAAAGAAGAGCCTTCCGTGCTGTCTGGAATGAGGTTTTGGCCTTAGCCTCTTCATGAGCTCGTCTCTTTTTCAAAATTCCTATCAGATCACTGGACGGTGATCCTTTCATCAGGTCTTTAATCTCTGTCCTTTTCTTGTCCTCTCCTGAGTGACAGGAAATCTGTCCAGGTCGTTTTCCACTTTGTGCAAAGCGCTGCACTTTCGCAGTAGAGTAGACGAGGCCATTACTTATTCTAAAAGGAAATAATCGATTTGAAGCACGGCATTTCCTTTCCAGAGACTGTAATTTCAAGTGGAACTGCTTCTTGTCACGCATCAGTTCCTTAAGTGCATTTACAGGTGATTTGTTCGCAGCCGCAGATGCCTTTCCGAGGAGTCTCTTCAGATGACCCCGGACATGGTTCGACAATCCGGTTCTTGTTTCGAACCATTCCCTACACAGAGGACAGGTGAGCTTCATCAGCTGCTCAGACTCTGTAAAGTTCTTCTCTGTTTCAATAAGAAAGCAACAAGAAAGGTAATTAATTTACAAAAAACATCAAAATACGCTTCACTTTATTCTTGCAGATTTTGCTGCGTCAGCATTATGGCAAGCTTCATTTTAATTTAAGATGGAATTTGAAAACGTTTGAAAAGATAAATCTGTAAAATCTCATTTAACATTAATGAGTCAATTAGGTCAAGACTTTAACAAGCAGTATTTTTTTTAATCACAATGTCTTTATAAATACTATACTTTAAGGGGATTCCACCAATTTTTAAAAAATTGACACATTTCAGTTATTGAACAAGTCTGATAATTTCTGTAGAACATTTAAAGGCATGAAAACTCATTAGCAGTGAAAAAGGTGACAAGTTCAGAAACCAATCTAAATGGCATCCATAAAATTTAAGCAATTTTAACAAGAAATTCTGGTGCACTCTAAGAACAAAACACAAAAAAATAATTGCGGCAATAATATTGAATTTGCAATATTGGAAAAAAACTGACAGCAGCAATATGCAAGGCCAAGCAGCAGGAATTCTTACATGGCAGTATAGGCCCTCATGGTATACTGTACTGAATGTACCATTTCAGTACCATTTATTTCAGTCTTTAACTTGACCAAACCGGGAAAGTGTGCAAATATGGGAAAACTAGATAAAACATGCACCGAAAATAAAGTAAGGTGGAAACTGAACTGTCACCTGTTTTAACTTGAGGTACTGCAGTCATTCTTCGCCGAACCTGAGGCACTTTATTAGGGGAAGTCACCCGAGCCACTGATGCACCATGCCGTTCACTGAAGCCCAGGCTCACTCTGTCCCTGTGCAAATGCCCTCGTATGTGGTTGGAGAGACTAATCCCTGACTGAAACTCAGCAGGGCAGTAAGGGCAAGACTTCAGGTCCATGTCAAAGTCTGTACTGGCCTCATTTTTCATCGGTGAATGTGATTCAGAAGTACTGTCATATACTTCCGTCTCCATGCATTCTTCTTTGATCAGAAATGTCCGCAGGGAATCCTTTTCTTTCTCAGAGTGACAGATTGAGGCACGCATGCTTCCCTTCATAGGGGATGGGCGTTTGCGTAAAAATTGGCTGTTGATATGTAAACCATCTTTGACATCACATTTCTCGGTGAGGTGGAAGCTGGAGTTGAGGGTAGAGTCATGCATAAAACAGTCCTTGCTGCTCACGTCCTTGCGCTTTTGGGCTGCTTCCTTTCTCTTCAAATTTTGCCTACATTTAGGAAAGTCGATTAGTATGTCTTGCCCTCGCATGTTATGAAACGGAGTGGACATTTTCCTTTTGGAAGGAGTCTTCTTTAAAGAAGGCTTGACCAAAGTTAAATGTCTGTACTTGGAGCTCGACTTCTCTTCTCGGGAACCGTCCTTGTTATTGCTGACTCCATGGCACGTTCCACCATCACATTTCAAAGTGCGCGCTGAGCTCCTCTCCTTAAGTGCAAACAATTCCCCCTTGCACTTGGAAGAGGATTTAGGCCCGTCTTTTCCAGACAGTGAATCTTCACTACCACATTTGCCAACGTCCAGGCTCTTATCGTTCTTTCTGTCAGTTTTTTGATTAGTGTCGTTTTCTGATGTCCTACGTCTTTTCCGGGATAGAAGCGTGTTAATCGACTTGTCGAGTCTAGCCGTCTTTTTGGGCGGTTTATCATTTACTGTGTCCTTTCGTTTTGTTTTCTCTGTTCGTATTAGACTGGGTACATCGTTTGACTTGGGGCTCTCTTTTTTCCTCGAGTCCTCGGATGGGAATTGCTGGGTTTTTCTACCCGGTGATTGTGAACCTACACTGGGCAACTTGCATGGAGGTGAAATATGGTCAATGCTTTCTGAACTGTATGTGAAATGTATGTCTTCCTCCAAATCTTCAGCAAAAATGTGAGGATGTAACATCTCGAAATGATTCCTAAGAATGTTCTTGTTCTTCGTTTTGAAAGAACACAATTTACAGGAGAATGACACTGGATATGAAGTTGCAGCATTGCTATCAGATGCACCAATTTTTTGTTCCTGGAACCCCTCTTGCTTCCCCATTGTCATGTACTGAGCATCAGTGATACTGTGCTTGCAAAGCATATGACCCTTCATCTCAATTTCATTCATTGCCACGAAGCTACACTTTTGACAGCGATAGTAGCGCTTGTCCTTCTCGTGGCTTTTTGCATGCTGGACGAAAGTGTTAGGGCAGTTGGTTCCAAACGTGCACTGCGGACACTGTAACCTTGCATCTTTGCCCTCGTCTTTAGGTCCATCTGTTCCCTTAATCTTCTGTCTCTTCTTCTTGTGAACAGTTATGTGTCTTAAAAGTGAGTTGTGATCAAAAAACGACAATCCGCACTCTTTGCATATGAATGGCTTTTGATCTGGAATATATGAATGATTTTTCATGTGCCTTTGAGAATGAGATTTTTCTTTAAACTTGCTATTGCTTGGAAAAAACACGGGTTCCTCTGAGCTAGGGTCTGCTAACATATTATCTTTAATAAATCGCAGCTTTTGATTCTTCCTATTTTTTGCTGGTTTAGGGAGAACGTGTTTAAAGGCCACTGCAGTTCCATTTGAGTACTGTGAGTTTTTAGATACCGGCGAATGAGACCTGGGTCGTTTCCAGGGACAATCTCCCTTATTGGCAGAGCCGTGGTCTATTTGGCTGCCTTCACCCAGGTGATCGTTCTTTGAATTCAAGTCTGCATACATCTCTTCTGAAGGATCAACCATCACCACCATGTCCATTTTACGTTTCCTCCTTTTATGGCTAACAGTCGGTGGGATGGCGGGCGTCTTCTCCTCTGTTTCAGAACGATCATGATCCTCCAGCAGGAACTTCATGAACTCTTTCTGGGGATTCCAGCTGAGATCATTCTCAACGTCATAACAGTCCAACGAGTTCTCTGGAGACTCTTCGTCAAAGCCCCATATGCCCCGATTTTCAACATCTTCAGCGGTTAACATCTGTCTTATCGTCATTTCCCCATCTTTCCTAAGTGGATCACATTCTTCAAATTGGACGCTGGTTGCGACAGTAGAATTTTGTGCGTGCAATGACTTAGGGAGGAATCCTGGAACATTTTTGGAGATATCCAACAGAATTTCATCTGAAATATTGGGTGAACTTGATCCATTGACGTAAGCAGCTTTCGCTGGCCCATCGGCGCAGATAGACTCAATAAAACGAACGTGCGTCAGGAGATCTGCTTGGTCACTGTTTGGGGTCATGTTATCATGTGTGCACTGCATTGATGGTTCTAATACACTTCCTCCAAGAGAGAATGTCTGGTCACTCATTAGATTCTCCGAGATTCCTGACATGGAGTTGTCACTGTCCTCCCCATTGGTGCACTCTTTCAAAGCAGACATGCCTCCAGACTGTTTCTGGGAGATGCAAAAAGACAAAAAGAGGTTATTATTGGTTTGATCCTGGAAATTTTGCTCAAACGCAGTAACTCAACTGCAGCGCAACTTCATGCTTCAAGCATGAAGCACAATTTAAGTCTTGGGTTTGCTATATGACTTAAAATCTTAACAGATTGTAAAAAGACTGGGCATCTCTAACGATCACAGATTTTTTGGCTGACTGAATTATCGAGGATCACACACTAAACGATTAGGGATCACACACTACTCAACTTTTAAGATGTTGCTGAACTGAATGGAACTCGCATGGACTTGCGTTACTAGGAGATGCAAATAAATAAACATGGAGCGACTTGCTGCGGCTGCTGTTTTCTATGCCATTTGCGCTGACACATGTAATGTAACCCCGGCTTTAAACTGCATCCAAATAGTTTCTAATGAGGATGCATTGATAGCAATATTGGCATCCAGTATACTTCCAATACCCTGCTCATTTACTGATACTCATACAAAATGAACCAATACCAGAATCCAACGTCACGTGATGTAAATGTACCGTATGCTGCCATGCTCATTTTGTTTAAGTTGTGTGGGTGGGAAAAACCACACCAGCCTTGTGATTGGTAAAGATACCACTTACGTGTTGCCCAAGATTATGACCGCCCAGTTTCATATCACGAATATGAAGTTTTTTGGTTGAAGGTTGAAAGTTTTAATCTGTTTAGTCCAATGAAGGAAACAGAAATACTACTGCAGCCCTCTAAAGGCTACAGCACACCAGAGGAGAAGCGTCATAGCGCGCTATGCAGTAGACAACATATGCAGTAAATGCTGCAGTAAAGTGATAAATATCAAAATCAAGCTCATTTTAAGCCACTTTTCCACTGCATCGTACCGGCTTGACTCGACTTGTTTTTTTTGGTCTTACACTGGGCAAATCTGGTACCTGGTTCTTGGTGCCGGGTATTATTTTTGGTAGCACCTTTGTGGAGGCTCCAAGCAAGCTGAGCTGATGTACAAACACTACAGACTGCTGATTGGTCGGAGAGAATTGCTAAACACATAAGCTAAAATCAGCTACAAGGTTAACGTAGCCTCTTGCGTTGCCTTTTCTGAGCAACCAGGTATCGTCTCGTCGTCTGTTGTGTTTTTCCCCAAACTCTCCTGTTTTTGTCTTGCTGCCACCGGCCTCTTCTGATCAAAATTTGTTTCCTTCATGTCACGGCAGTTTCAAAGAGGGTGCTATGACGGTAGTGCAAAACAAAGTAACTGGTATCAAAAGTTAGACGAGTTGAGCCGAGCTGGTATCATGCAGTCTTTGCACTCTACTCGTACAGATTTAGTGGATATAAAAGCATAAATTACTTACAACACTTAGTACCAGCTGACTAACTCTTCACAAATTCACTGTTTACCAGTGGTCAAATTTGATGATTAGTCAAACTGATTCCTAGCCATGTTTGATTAGTGGCCAACACTGGTTGTACAGCCATATTGATATGGCACACATACAAATGCCCCATGATGTCTCAATGAATACATTTACTGCATTTTAATTTATTTAACTGCATTTGTCTTAACGCACTTAAATTCCCATTCTGCTTATTGCGGAAATCATCCGAGTGTTGGCCCCATCATCAGGTGATCTCAAGTTTGATAGCCGGTGATGCTACAGCCATACAGCGCACAATAGGCATCGCTCTTTCTGGGTGGGACCCCTGTCGGCCAGCATGATGCCAGTATCTGAAAAGATACGGTGGCGCTTCACAGGTCTCGGAGGAGAGCCTTAGGTGCACACTGCACTGCTGACTTGTATATATTGTATATCATAAATCATGGTTTGTGTCGTCCAGGGTGATGCCTAATGTGTTTTGCCCCTGGACACAACATTTCACAGTTTGGTCACTACAAATGCAGAGCCTGTGGCCTTTAGCGGCCACACAACTAGAGCTCAAACAAACACACATTACTCACTGCTGCCCTCTAAAGGTTACATTTACGAGCAGCAAATAAATGAACATTACTCACTGCTGCCCTGCAAAAATGCTATTAACAAACCCTCAAAAAAAAAAAAAAAAAAAAACACCTGGAGTTGTGCATCACTAAGTAGGACTACTCATGCAGACAGTTAAAAAAGTCAAGTTGAAAGAAAAAACTTTGTTTACTTATTTGACCTGTTTATTTAAACTGAGTTATTTGCTATTAAATTAGTTTTTTGACTGAATGCACTTGTCGAAATGACGTCAACGTGGCATGACAAAGATTTTGTCGTATTTACTGCAGGGTTTGAACAGACAAAACTGAACCTGTAGTGCTATAAATATTATAGTAATAATAACAATAATAATAACAACACTAATCATAATAAAAATGTGCAACTATAATCGTTTTTTATTCCGTGTTTACACACTGCACTAAATCCAATGAAACAGGACTAATTATGCTCACTTTTTAATGAATTACATTCTAGGAAGTAGAAGTACTGAAGATGTCCACGACTTGCTTAGAAAAACGTATTGTGACATAATTTACGACGATATCATCATCATCATCATCATCATACTGCTCACCTCTATTTTCCCTGTTGATTCATTAACATCCCCACTTACGACCACAGTCTTGCAACTCTTGCAAGTTACATATTGATGACTAACGATCTTCTAAAGAACACTTTTACCTCTTTCTTACAGTCTGCAGGTTTTGGCTGCACTGTAATGATGAATGTCCATCTTACGTACATCTCCTGGTTTGAATTGTACACCAGTCATATTCACATTTGACCACAAAACTGTGGTAACAAAAAAAAACCTCCAGACGTCAGACAAACTTTACTGTCTGGGGCCATTGGTGTTCTAGGAGAGCTGAAACATTAGTTTTTCCCAAAAACCTGAAGCTGTTTTGTCTGACGTCTAAAACCTGACGCTGTGGTTTGAGGACATTTTTATAAGCGCATTCAACCAATGCAGCTTAACAGCCCTGTTTCTTAAACAATCGCGTCTGTGTTAGACACAATAAAAGTTGTATTAGTGCAGGATTTCACATCACCCAACATGTTTAAAAGCTCAGTCACGCTCACGTGTTGGAATACTAGTGTCTTGCTATGACTTGAATGAAATAATTCCATAATCAATCGACTTTTCTTTAAACCAGGTGGTAAATGAGCTTTTACTGTAACGGCGGGCTGTTTATACGTGTTGTACATATTGCAACACTGAACAGAGCACTAAATACACACACACACACACACACACACACACACACACACACACACACACACACACACACAAAAACCTTTGTGGGGATCTCCATTTTTGTCGTTTTATATATATATATATATATATATATATATATATATATATATATATATATATATACACACACACACATTACATACATACATACATACATACATACACACACACACACACGTTGTTTTTCAGTTTTTGGCATAATCTGAAAATGCCTGTTGTTCTTCATTGTGTGCAAATTTCATGACGAATGAACCGAAAGAAATGTCCCAAAATTAATTGTAAAAAAAATTCTGCTTTCATTGACGTTAATGTAAGTTTCTTCCTTCTCCTGTAAAGTTACCATTCTGGAGACACAAGGTTTTGTTCCGACAACAGCAATTATATATTTACACACACACACACACACACACACACACACACAGTTTATTACCACAGCAATGGAAAGGGTGCATTTAGTGGGAGAAAAAAGTAGGTAACACTCTGGTTAGCACAGCACGACATTATCATAGTGCTATATACTGCGACCGCAAAACATAGTGTAGTGAAAACGCATCAGTGAACTCTCGATGTGATGTTTTTGACATTAGGGCGGCACAGCAAAAAGAGTCTGGGTTCGATTCCCCGGCCTGGTTACCAGGGTCTTTTCTGTGCGGAGTTGGCACGTTCTCCCCACGTCTGTGTGGGTTTCCTCCCACAGGCCAACTGGACATGCTAAACTGCCCCTAGGTGTGCGACTGTCTATATGTATTTATTCTTGTTAAGAAACGAAAATGAACAACCATTAATTTTCAATCCATCACTCTCACATAACGACATGCATCACTGTTGACATGAATTTGTACCTGCTCTCGATTTTAATCTGCTGTCTGCAGTATACTTACCAATACTCTACAAAACGTGAAGCGCTGTGTGCTGAAAATTTGAAATACTGCTGCGCAACACGAGGAAAAAGTTATGGTCCAGTGGCATAAATCACATGCCTCTGAGGAGTACAAAGATTTGGTGCAAGCAAGCGAACAGATCACAAATCACCAGGCATCAAACCACAACGTGAGATCATTTACTGCAGTCCTGATCAAATTCAAATCAGCTGCTCGTCTTGCTGACCCACTCGATTTGTGGAAACAGCTAGCAAAGTCCTATCAAAGCACTCAGTTCTATTGCATTTTCAGACCAATGCTTAAAGGGCGAGTCCAACTATTTCTCAAAATTTTGGCATAGTTTATTGGTTAACACGTGAAGTCGTTCAGAGCGGTTTGGTGTGAAACGCTCCGTTCCAGAGAAACTTACCAAGCCAAAATTGTTCACAGTGGTGGTGATAGGAACCAGACGTCCACCTCTAAAAGCTCCCTCGCAGCATAGCATTACACGAAATGGTTATGAATGTGCAGCCTGATGTCCGAGATGCTGTTTTACGACAGTCTTGTGATAAAGTTTTTAATCCACATCATATTTTAATCAGTTTATTTTAATCCGCTCATGGTGGAAGGATACACGAAGGGTGTTCTACGGCAAAATAGTCCCCAAAGAAAACTTGTTTGTTTCAGATTTTCCACCATTTTTCCATCATCAACATTACATATATAAACTCAGAAGACTCGTGTGGGTTCTCTGGTGGTTCTGGGTGGTAAATAAAACGTCTATATCTGTGTTGTAGTCATGGCGACCCCTGGTTCCCATCACCACCACTATAAAGACATCTGATGCTGTAAGTCTCTCGACAAAGAACCACGTCACACCAAGCCACTGTGAATAACTTTCTTTACATCGCAACCACTGAATTATACAGAAAATTGGAAAAATCAGTGGAACTCCCCTTCAGACCGCTGGACAGGCACCTCTGACATCTTCACCGCTGATTTTCTCCTTATACTTCTCGCTGCAAGCGCATGCTGTGAGTACACTCTTCAAAAAGACGGTCCTTAAGGTTCTTCTTCAGCAAAGACAATGGTTCTGCTTAGAACCATGAGACCTACACAGAACCATCTGCATGCTGAAAGGGCTCTTTGCGTGGCTGGAAGGGTGAAAGGGTTCTTCAGACTGATGGAGAATGTGCTGACACCTTTTTGAAAATGGCTCTATCTAGCACCCAAAAGGGTTCTGTTATTGTTACGATGTCTAGCTTGTGACAATAACAGAAGAGCCCCCTTTTTTATGGCCATACAGAACCTTTTTCAAAAAGGTTCTAGGTAAAAACCATATTCAACAGATCCCTTTCACCATGCAAAGAACCATGTAAGCATGCAAATTGTTCCACGTGGAACACAGAACCACTGCCTTGGCCAAAGAACCCTTGGAGAACCATCCTTTTTAAGAGTGTATGAGACTGAGTGCTAAGCCAAGGCAGCAATCATTGCCTATTATGTTCCATATCAAGCCTCATAACGCAAACACAGCCGTATCCTGCGGAATTAGGGGCGAGGTGGACTGCGTTCCCCCCGAAAACATGACGCACAGACACGTCTCTGCCATACCTTTCCGCCGCTGAAACCAAGAACAACACCACCGAAGCGAAATCATTTCATTTCTCCTCGCTATAGCCTTCCATCCATTGCGAAGCGGCCATGTTTTGCGCGATGGTCCATGGATGAGACCACTACACCGCTTTAGGGGGGGCATGTGGAGACGTACGAGGAAAAGACACACAAATGTAGTCTTTTCAAATGATAAAATGTGCGTATAATAACAAACTCATCGTATAATTCTATCAAATCCTTATGCTTTACTCCATACCCGACCAAACAGTATATCTTCATTCAGTACTGTCGACGCGTCCCCCAGACACGGAGTGGAACGGTCCAAATAGGTGGCATCAAGCAGCCAACAGTCGAAAGCTGGTCGGCGAAAAAGGGAGAAGACGACAAAAGGAGCTTTACTCCTGCAGTGAAATCGCATTAAACACCTCCGCTACGCGTGATCGGCTCGCATTCGCGCTCACGGACTGACATCCTGATCATAAACGGCGAGATTTATGTGCCCAAGCTCGTGAAAACAAGTAAACTCGCCGTGGTCACTGAAATGAGCGAGGCTGAAGTTGGCTTCCGATTCGAATTTTCCCGTTCCACCTTAAACGGTGCGGGCGGGTACATTATGGCACCTGAAGCGACACAATGTAACTGCTGCGCCGTTTAAGGTGGAACGGGAAAATACGAACAAGAAAGCTGGCGAAGAGCCTCGTCTGGAATCAAGTTACGTCGAACCGGCTTATAAACAGACACGTTTAAACCGGACGGGGCTGTCGTCGGTGATAGGAGTAGGTTAATGCCTGCAAACCCAGAATAAACCAAATTAACAGGCGTTTACTCCGACAAATGCACCGTGTGGCCGGTGAGCGACGCTGCTAAACCCACCAGCTAAGCCGGTTCACTCCTATAAACGAGCGTTAACGTGCGTTTTCTGAACAGCTAACTAACGTTATCTTCACCAAAAAACCCTTTAAACGCTTTGAAGAGAACGCTCATGCTTAAGTAACGCTAAATATTTTAGATTTCATCGTGTTTTCGAAACGTGACCGCTAAACGTCATATTTCACGATGGCCACTATTTTCCAGAAACCGTTTTTTTGTCAGCTAAGTTAGCTAGCTTAGCTTAACAGTTTCGACTTAACAGTTTCGGTTATTTTATTTATTCTTTTTGCCGCGTTCTTAAAATAGAAGTTAAAAGATACCGAGTTTAAACAAAATTGAAGTCTTTTAGCGAAGTTGGTTGAGATTTCTTGTGCCGTCTTAAAACGCGAACGTTATTTAGCAACTTACATTCAGTCCGTTCTAACAAAAACCTGGCTAGCTAACGTTAACTATCAAATAGGTTAGATTTCATTAGATATTATTAGATATATCTAGTTATTACATATATTAGATTTCATCTTGTTGTCGAAGCGTGACCACTAAAAGTCATATTTCATGATGGCCACTATTTTCCAGAAACCGTTTTTATTGTCAGCTAGCTAAGTTAGTTAGCTAACGTAGCTAAGACTTAACAGTTTCGGTTATTTTGTTTATTATTGACGCATTTTAATATGTAAGTTAACAGAAAATGAGTCTAAACAACATTGAAGTCTTTTAACTTAAGTTAGTTGAGATTTCTTGTGTCGTGTTTAAACGTAGCTTTAAACGTGTTTAAACGTAACTTAAATGGTCCATTTTAACAAAAACGTGGCTAGCTAATGTTAAATATCACGTAAACCTCCTATAAAATATTAGATTATGTAATAAAACATTATTTTCTTGCATAATAACAATATTAGTCTCTGTCTTATGAAAAGAATGACCAATTTTGACGCATAGGTGGATAAAAATAGTTTATTTTTCCTCAGATGTGATCAAGTTAGGCTAACGTTTGCTAGCGAGCTAACTAAGATTTGTGTAAATGAAGAAAACCTGACCGCATAGCGAACATTTTTAACACAATTTTTCCTTTTATTTTGTTACGTAGGTTATTCCTGAACATACATGCTATAAAATATTTGCTTCAGAGAACAAGAACCTTATCTCTGAACTCTGGTGTAATAGCTGGCCTCTCTATCTGCTGAGCTAAGCAATCTGACTACGAGTTTGTTGGCTGCATTAAATTATTCAATTATATTAAATTAATCTATATTTCCAAGTCTTATACCGTTCATATACCAGTTTTCTGCTTATTGTAATCCACTGTATTTATTTGTCCTATGTGCTAACTTACCTGTGATCTGTACGTTAATGTAATATAAAAAAATATAATAATGGATTTGGTATTTCAGATGAAAGTTCTGCCCTTTTCTCTCTGTCTTACCCATATCTTACAGAACCTGTCACCAGAACATGCTGAGTTGAACCCTGAGGATGACAGAGTCTGAAGAATTCACCTTATCCCTGGATAACCTCTTTTTTGACAGACCATTGGTTCATAAAGTGTAAGTTTTTGTATCATTATGGTTAAAAACGGCAGCTAATAGATCTAAAATAGGTTTCTGGCTGTTCAATTAGATGTCCACATCAAGTGAAAATCCACATTCACAGTTTATTATCACCCAGGTTCATATATGTTGTTGGTGGCCACTAACTTTCCTCTTGGTGATCTACTTTCCTGCAGAGTTTAGTTCTAACAAAAAATTCTGCCCCTTCCTTATCTAACACTAACGCATCTGATCCAGCCAAGGGCTACTGTAGTAATGAATTAGGTGGACCAGGTGTGGCAGATTGTGGTCGCAACTAGGGTCTGCCACTGTCAGCAAGTTCTATACAATGAACCATTTCACATCATATTAGAGCATCAAACATCAGAACAGTGACAAAAAGTGTTCGAAGTAATTTTGACTATGCCGTAGGTGCGAGACGGGGTTGTTTGAGTATTTGAGTTTTTTAAGACCCAGAGAACCTAAAGCTCTATTTTCTTTGTAATTTAATCTAAGTTAATCTTGTTTGTGTAAGCAAAGAGTAGACATGTAACAAGTAAACTGGTTGAATAACGTCCCAGTTGACAAATAAATGACCGATATATCCCACCATATTTCTCTCCTCTCAACGTAAACTGTGTGGTCCTAATCTTGGGGAAACCCCTCCGTAAGCATTCCCCGGACCAATCACAAGGCTGTCAAGTCAAAGTTTATTTATATTGTGCTTTTTACAACAGGTGTTGTCACAAAGCAGCTTTACAGAAAAATCCGGGTCTGAGCCCCCATGAGTGTCACCAGTGGCAACAGTGACAAGGAAAAACTCATTGAGAACAAGAGGAAGAAACCTTGGGAGGAACTAAGACTCAAAAGGGGAACCTATCCTCCTCTGGTTGAGGCTGGATAGCAAACAGCCTTAGTGTAAAATATTAAAATACAGAAATGGGGAAAAACAGGTGAAGCAATGGTTTAAATTATATAGTTTAAGTGTGTGCAGCAGCAGCAGCAGCATCATCAGTATCACAGCACTGAGAAGCTGCATGGTGGTCAAGCTGGTCCAGAAGGTTGGCGAGCAGTAGGCACCTGATCAAGGAAGAAGAAGCAGCAGAATCAAACCCACAGCATGGGCAGCTGATCAACTCGGCAAAGAAAAGGAAACACACAGAGAGTAAAAGTAAATGATTGATCACAGATTACAGGGTTAACAGGGCAGCAGAGCCCCCGGCAGGTCTAGTTGCTACAGCCTCACTAAATGGGAGAAACCAGAAGGTAACAGAGACATGAGGCTCCCTGAGATGTCAGCACCCCTCCACTCCACTGTTAACAAATCTGAGTGAGCGAGGCAGTGAGACGACAGCACCAGCACTCCCAGTTTATCATAATACTCTATGACCATGAACCCCCAGATCTGAACCTTTGTCTAACAGGAAAATCACTAATTACCAAAAGCTTCACTAAACAAGTGGGTTTTTAGCCTTGGCTTAAAGACTGAGACTGTGTCTGAGTCCCGAACACTGACTGGAAGATTATTCCAAAGCTGGGAGGGGCTTTGTATGAGAAGGCTGTCCCCCCTTATGTAGCTTAATTAGTTCTAGGTACTAATAGTCAGCAGCACCTTGGACTAAGTAGGCGTGATGGTTCATAGTAGGAGAGAAGTTCACTTAGGTCCTGAGGGGCGAGGGCGTTTAGGGCTTTATATGTCAGTAATACAATTTTATTATCAATGCAAAATTTAACTGGTTGATGGTGCAGGGTTGATAAAACTGGGCTGATACGAAAACTTTCGTGTTCTTGTGAGACTCTGGCTGCAGCGTTTTGGACTAACTAAAGCTTGTTGAGGCTTTTGCTGGAACATCCAGACAGCAGGACATTACAGTGATCCAGCCTTGACGTAAGAAATGCATGAACTAGGCTTTTCTGCATCCTGTAGAGACAGTGCATTTCTTAATTTAGCAATAATTGCATCTCTTGCCCTCCCCACATAGAAAAGTTTCAGAGCCAGAGAAGCTTAGTGAGCTAAAGCTAACCTAGTACAACCAAAAGCTGGTGAGCTAGACCACCTTTCTATTTACGGCCTGTCACCCGTTTATTCGTTTGGACATACACCAACATTGTTCCTTCGTCTGAGGTGTCTGTTCCATAAGCCTTACTTTTTTGTTGCTTTGTCACAGGTTGCATTAGAAAAGTGAGTTATGCTCAGAATTACCAAAACGGTCATTGTTGAAACATTTGCTAATTTGCTAAACATTTGTTTGGGTAGTGTGATGATTGTCTCGGTAGTGACAGAATGCAATGTTCAATCCATCCATCCATTTTCTAAGCCGCTTCTCCCTCAGGGTCGCGGGGGGTGTTGAATGTTCAATCATTTGTTTTAATAGAATAAACATTATTAACCCCTAAAATCCTGAGTGCATTACATATTAAAACTTATTATTCAGTAACTACAGGGACTTCAATGCAAACTGGCTGAGTTCTTCGTGAAGTGTGTAATAAAAGCTTGGATGGTGGCCAAATAGAGGTTAAGGTATAGGGTTACTAAAAAAAAAAAAAAAAGAAAATTTAGTCTGAAGTCCAGTTTCTGATTTTGAACCATATTTCTCTATCTATGTATCTTACTACCTCTTTGCCTACTTATCTATGTAGGAACCCATTATGTCAGGAACAGAATGTCTGGCAAGTGGATGCTGCACCATCAGTTTCAGAAATACCAGCAACCCAAGACATCCAGAGGGAAGCTGAATGCCTGTCTTCAGCTGGTGAGTCACAAATACCTACACATGCTCAGTATTATGTCACTATGTGCAACAGTTAGTTCCGGCCATGTGAGCTGATTGGTTGAGAAAGTTCTAACTGCTGTTGTTTCACCATCACATCACGGCTTTTTCACAAACACTGTATCACTCTGCTGAGATGCTGTTGCTAAGCAACAACTTTGACAGCTGTAGGAGACGCTCAAGCCATTTGAACGTTTTTACTTCTTACTTTGCCACAAACAGAAAACGGACACTTTTAAGATCACATTTGAGCGATAGCCGATTTGGTCCGACTCTGAAGATGAGACGACACTAAATTCCCGAACTGTCGTCACCACTGAGCAGCTTTTCAGTCGGCAGCTGTGACAGAAGAACAGCTAAACAACCTGGAATCAGCCAGAAATGAACCCAATACCATTCACCAAACTAAACGGGCTGTAAGAAGCAACATTAATACTGATCTGGAAAAAACTGACCGAACTGAGCTGAACCTGATATTGGGTCACTTTTATGGCTCAGTCTGATCTTCAAAAGGCGAGGCTTACAGCAGACTGAGCAGCGAGTGTCGTTACTCTGATGTAGCAACAAGCTGCTTGTTAATGAACTATAATTTTGGAGGAAGGAGCTGAACATTAAAACATATTAAACGCCGCGTTCACGGCCAGTTTATTCATTTCTTACTGTATTTATTTAACTGTTGTATTAAAGCAGTAGAACACTCGAGGAGTGTGTTATCACCAATAACATCACAGCTGTGATGATCTGTTATTTTGCGGTAGTGTAGCTGTCGGTCATACTAACACTGGGGAATAAAACAATTAACCGTTAAAACCTCTCCTTAGTTATCGTTGTTTTTCAGAGATATGAAATCTAACATCATTTTCATTTACACTTTTATATTTTTAAAGCTTTTGGACTCTATACATTTCTTTCTCTTCCCATCTGCATAACTTTTTGTTTTAAAGATGGTTCTTTAATATAGACAGTGGTTCTGAATAAAACCATGAACACTCAAAGAACCATTTATGTGTTTAAATGGTTCTTTGCATGGTGAAATTGTCCTTCAGATTGATGGAAATGTTATATGGTTCTATATAGAACCTTTTTGAAAATGGTTCTATGTAGCACCAAATAGGGTTACACACATAAAATGGATGGGTCTTCAAGGGTTCTTTTGTAAAGGAAATGGTTCTGTATGGAACCATGAACGCTCAAAGATGTCTTTTGTGTGATTAAAGGGTTCTTTGCATGGTGAAATGGTTCTTCAGATTGATGGAAAATGTGTTGTGTATATTCCATATAGAACCTTTTTGACAAGGAATCTATACAGCACCAAAAAGGGTTCTTGTATTGTTACAAGCTTGACATCATAACAGTAGAAAAATGCTTTTTAGTGCTATATAGAACATTTTAAAAAGAAAAGTTCTATGTAGAAATATTTGCAGCACGTTCTCCATAAGTTCAAAGAACCTTCTCATGATGCAAAGAAACCTGTAATCATGCACAGGGTTATTTGAGTGCTCATGGTTCTATATAGAACCATTTTCTTTCTGAAAGAACATGGTTCTATATAGAACCATTTTCTTTCTGAAAGAACCATCTTTTATAAGAGTGTACTGTTACAGTGTCAAACTTGTAAAAGTAGAAGAGCCCTTTTTTGGTACTATACAGAACCATTTATCAAATGTTCTAAATAGAACATATACAACACATTCTCCATCAATTTGAAGGACCATTTCATGAATTACATGAATTTCAAAGAACATTTAATCCTGCAGATGGTTCTTTGCGAACCATAGAACCATTTTCTTTTTTATGAAAGAACCCTTGGATGAACCATCTTTTGTAAGAGTGTATTATTACGATGTCAAACTTGTAACAATAGAAGAACCCTTTTTGATGTTGTATAGAACTGTATGTATACAAAACATTCTCCATCAATGTGAAGGACCAATGCAAAGAACCCTTTTGTCATGCAGATGGTTCTTTGAGAACCATAAAACCATTGTCTTTACTAAAGAACCCTTGAAGAGCCATCTTTTTTTAGAGTGCAGAAGAAAACCTATGCAGGTAACAGCGTCAGGTGTTTTGTGAGCTTGGAGAACGTACAGCTTTGACGGCCTGTTTGAGGTTCTGCAGACTAGTTTAAACAGTGAAGCCGCAGAGCAAATAACCCCCGCACTGTGTGTGTGAGAGTGAGAGAGAGAGAGAGGCGTTTGAGCTCCGGCTCGACTCAGCGAGACACTTTGCATCAGAAAGTGAAACTTGCTGTAAATGTGATGAGCCAGCCAGTCAGGGGGTGTTCCTTTGTGATTATTGTAATCAGGGCTGTCACGGTTGATTACATTAATACTTGAGTAATTTACCACTTATTTTCCTCATGAATCCAAAGCCAAACGGCACAAATGAGCTGAACTGAACAATAACAAATCATGCATAGACTATCTCTGTCTGTCTATCTATCTATCTGTCTGTCTTTCTGTCTGTCTATCTGTTACATACCCACAAAAGGCTACAGTCCAGGGGAGAGTGTGGGGACAGTAACGTGTGGTGTGAGTAGGTGGAGATGGCCAAACAGTGAAGAAACCAGTATATATAGAAAACAGATTTAATTCAAGGACATCCGCAGTCATACACAACACTGTACGATGGACACAAATATTTACAAAACACCAAGACAACAAACTATGACGTTGAAGAACTGGACCAGCCTGGGGGAGAACACAGACGGCACCAAAGAAAAGAAAATTACAAAAGAACTACACTAGCCTGTATTTGTGTATCTTGTCTAACTAGCGGAAATAAAAGAGCTGACTGCCACTCTAAGCTAAACTCGACCAAAAGTACAGGGGGTGGTACCCGCCTCTAAACTAGTGTGTCTAGACGTGCACGTGTAAACTGTTCTTCCTCCCAGGAGGAAACCAGCTCAAACACAGTGGACACAGGGGAGACCGTAACAACAACCAGCACCAAACGGTTAACAACGACAACAGCAATACATATAACAGCAAAGAGCTAAACTGAGACACAAAAGACTTCACAAAACAGTGTTATCTAATCGAGCAGCACAGCGTGAACACAACAACTGAGCCGAAGGCTTCTGAGCAAGTGCCACCGCACAGCTTTATAGGTCTTAGTGACATAGACTCTCTAGCTACTTGAACTCCATAATATGCTGCTATCTCCAGTAAGTCATCCTTGCGACACTTCTCGATTGCCTCCAGGCTAGGTGAAGCAATGAACAACTGGAAGTCAAAGGTTGCCATACTGTACGCATACATAAAGTTAGAACACCAGTGCCAGGCCACCCACAAGCACCATGGGACAGGTCATTAATTTGACGAGCATGACGAGGATCGATCTGTCTGTCTGTCTGTCTGTCTGTCTGTCTGTCTGTCTGTCTGTATCTATATCTGTCTATCTGTTTGACTATTTGTCTATCTATCTATCTATCTGTCTGTCTGTCTGTCTGTCTGTCTATCTGTTTGTCTGTCTATCTACCTATCTGTCTGTCTGTCTATATATCTGTCTATCTATATGTCTCTGTAATCAGTGACTATTAATTAAAGCTGCACTATGAATTTTTGTTAAAACTGAAAGAAGTATGGGTGCATGCGCTGCTGTAAGTCAGCTTGTAAAGTCTTACACCGTATTTTAAAAGTTTAATATTTAGAGGTGTCAGGTTAAGACACACCATACTGTATGTCTTTACACAGACAGGCTCAATAAAAAGTCCCGGCGTGATGTTTAGTTCTCAAATGCCCTCAAAATTAACCTTACAGTGATGAAGATCTGATGACGCTAGTAAATAATTCACTCACATCCTTCACCAAGTTTTGACTGAGTTCTCTTTGAGAACTCTTTCAGTGCTCTCATAGTCATCAGGCCCATCCACGCAGGGATGAGGAATGAAGCACAACCTACCACACTTTGCATGCAATTACACATTTCCACCAGACAGGTCTCCAAATCCCCTAAACACCCAGTCAAATCACATGTTTTGTTCATTGTCTAAGTGGAAACAAGTCCTCTGTAAAAAACACTCTTTTAGTGCACATTAACTAAGTATTTATACATTTAGTATTAGATGTTTTCCTGTTTCCCAATGTTTAACACGTAAAAAATGTGCACTAAAAATCAGGGGAAAAATTGTAAGTCTGTTTCTTGTAGAGGATGTGTTAACTTGCCTTTACTTAGAAAATCAACAAAACATGATTTGGAGTCAAATCTTTGCGTACAACTGTACATAGTGTATCTTAAAATGTCTAAACAATTTGAAATGTCTTAAAGATTGTGTTTAAAAGACATCTCTCCTATCCACAAAGGTTACTCTCAGAAGGTAAAGAGGTTTTTGCCACCTTTCCAAAGACCCGTTGTCAGTGCTGTGAAGCAGGTCCATAGACGGACAGATGAGGCAGATGGCCAGATGATGTTCAGTGTGCGAACAGCTGTTGAAAGTATTGATCAAGCCTACCCTGGTTCACTGCAGGAGTTCAGTGATGTTGTGGAAACCAGATCATACACAAGTCCTTCTTTAAGGACACGGTATGCCTGATATTTTAATTTCATTATGTTTTTTATTCAAATAGCTAATGGATCTTAAATCTGTTGGATATATTTACATAATAAATGTTTGTGTACTGTAAATACATTAAAGCAGGAAGCCTGGAGAAGCTGTGCATTGCAGTGATTTTACTATAGTTAAAATTCCACTTTTTTACTGCATAATTAAGTGATTAAGCTGGAAACAAAGTCAGTCAGAGTGGTTTGTTGTTTGCTTGTTCTAGAAAACAGTGGTGGTGATAGGAATCAGATGTCTGAGGAGTTTTAAGGCCCTTAAAAGCTCCCTCACGGAAAGTTATTACATGAAGTGGTTATGAATTCACTGATGGCTGAGACATTGTTTTACGATAGTTTGGAGAAGCTTTTGGCCAAAGATGTATCATTAAAATATGTTCATGGTGGAGAGATACATGCATTATAAGACAAAATATTGCTTATTTCTCCTAGATTTACTGCTATTCCATCATCAGCAGCATTCCATATAAACACTCAGAAGACTCGTGTAGATTCACTGGGGGTTTATTTGCGTTGTAGTCATGGTGACCCCCTGGTTCCTATCACCACCACTATAAAGAAATCTGTGTCTCTACAACTAACCGTTTCGCACCAAGCCACTCTGAATGACTTTGTCTGTATGTCAGCCACTGAAGATGCAGAAATTATGAAAAATAAATGGAATTTCCCTTCAAGGGCTGTTGTTAGATCTCCATTTACTATGGTAAAATCACTGTAAAATCTTGGGTAGCATAATGCTTTAATGCATTATTATTAAATGTTGTCCGCTGAGCAATGCAGGCTCTGTTGCCAAGCAACAAAATGGTCAAACATCATTCCATGAAAACCACATTGGTTTCTAACAGCTTGGTGCACTAGTACAGAATTCAGCCATTGTATGCAGTCATATATAGTTATATGAAGTATTTTATACTGCCTTCACATGTGGCTCAGCCAGTCACACTTTAGAACTGGAACTGTCCATTTAAAACAACAGCATATACTCTTTATATTTGACATTGCATTATAGTTAATTTTGTATGACATAAGAAATTGCGTGTGTGCTCTTATTGCATATGATGGAGCAATAAATCATCAACCACTAATGTAATTATTCTTCTACTTTCATTTTTACGATCATCACCCTCTAGGCTGTTCCAAGCCCCTACGAGAAAGGCCTTGGAGAGCTTCAGTGTCTCAGGTCCAACGAGATCCCCTACAAGCGACCACAGACTCAGTCAGGTCGCTATGGCAACCGACCATCCTCCTACAGCGCACCCTGTTGCTACCTGTAGCCCCTTCATGAAGCCAGGCCAGATTGAGGATTGCAATTCTCAACAACAAAAGCATGACGCTGCTGCCAAAAAAGCCCACATTATTCCTCTGACGCCAAGGCCCATTCATATTCAAGGTAGTACAAAATGACCCTGCACATTCAGCGCTGTTTAGTAGAGCTGGACAGGGCAAGACTCGTTAATTGTTATTGGTAAATTGGCTTTTGCGATACTCATATATTTTTTGCTTTTTTTGTTTACTGTGCTCTGAACATCCTGACCAGTCACAGTCCTAGATGTGTTGCTGTGGGTGTTTTTTTGATGAATTCATATTTGTCGATTATTTTGATTATATTAAGCTAGCCAATAGAGCTATCACTGTTACTCTGCAGTTGCTTGATGACAGTTATTTAAGCTGACCCCAATAGGTAGGTAGGTAGGTAGACGGATAGATGGACAGATGGATAGACAGACGGATAGACAAACAGACGGATAGCAAAATAAGAGGAAAAAGTGTTCTTGTATGCTATTATACAGATGCATGAATAAAAGAAGTGAAGATATGTAATAAAACATATAACAACAACCATAAAAATAATTTGCAGTACAAAATTAAGTAAAATTGCAGAAATTTTATGCAGGTGACAATGAAGTGATGCGTCACATCCGGTGAATTAACTGACTGACTAAACACTGTAAATGATAACATATGTTAATAGTTCCATATGCATGGGTGTATAAACAAGTGGCAGTGTAATACGTAATATGTATGGATGTAATTTCTTACCTATATTTTGGCCTTGCTAGATTTAACACAGACATTTGAAGCTGCGTTTGGCTGCATTTGTAGGTCGATTGCGTCACAGCGACGCAACTAGGCTGTCCCATTTCAACGCTTCCTTCGTATGCGGCCGAGCAATGTGTCCTTCTTTTCCATGGCAATGAAGGATCCATCAGCGGGATCTTTAAACGTCCAACACACCCCAAGGTTCATTGCATGCTGGCGAAGATTCATGAACATGGCGACGTCAGCAGAGGATCAAACAGCAGCTGAGGAGACACTATACAATACACAATATATTTATTGGGTTTAAACTGATTCGAATTAGCACATACTGAGACACTTCCAGCCAAGCCGGTAAAATGGACGTAAAGTATTGTGGCTCCCGAGGGGGTTTGATTTTTGTTGAAAGGACAAAATGGCTCTTCTTAACATTTGCGTAACCGACCCCTGGAATAAGCTGATGCCTGCATTAACAGTCAGTGACGTATCTGGGAGTTCCAGAAGGACTAGAGTGACCGTTTAATGTGCTGCCTGTGGGAAATCAAAATTTGATGTGTTGATTCCTCTGTCACTTTGTAATTATGCTGATTGTTAATTTAGCATGTTAGGCCTTCGCTTCAGCACCTGAAGCCCTAACCAATATGAAAACTTGCTTAGGCGATATGTACTTAAATACCATGGAGAAAAACAAAGATGCACTAAAAATGACTGATGTGCTTTGTTTTGGTTCTGAGAAATCTAGAAGCCTTCTATGAAGGCCTTGAAGGCACTGATAGTTCCTCATACATGCAAATGCAAGTAGTAGTGCGGTGTAGCAAAACTAGTATTTTGTCCATAATAATGTAGCCCTACTCTTTAATGTGTTTAATGCTAACATTTAGGTAAATTAATTTAAACCAGTAGAAATAGTTCATTTCCATTTCTTCATAGTAACTGTTGGACAGTAATGATGTTGTACCTACCGTATTAGCTCTCTATGCATATGCCAGATTCTGTTTTGCATATACTGTCAATATACCATTTGCATGAATAAACAAATGAGCAGTGCAGAAGAAATGTAAACCAAAGGTTATGTTCTCCCCCTCATTTAAGGATCATCTGGACCCGAGATTCTTCGTTCCATCTCTGAAATTCGTATCCTCACAAAACTATTGAGAAACATAGTTTCACATGTGTTCATGTTGCCTGGCTGGATGATTGCCTTAATGATGTGTGCACAGCTGCTAAATTTAGAAGTGTCTTCAAAGAGTTCCCCTACTTTAACTATATGCAGTCCAAAGCATTGGATGATGTAAGTATCATTCATCCATATTCCTTCCATTACATTTAAGGATGGGCAATATGGGAAAAATATGCTATGTAGATACTTAAAGACATGAATATCTGGGAATGGAAAACAAGAAAGATTGTATGTCAGTATGTGCAAAAATAAATTATTTAAAAAGGAGGAAAAAATGAGTTGGTAAAAATGAATGAAAAGTGGTTAATTGTGTCAGGTGGTTGCACACATAAAATATATTACACATTTTTTTTATTCTTCATTTAATACATTTTATTTATTTACAACCATGTGACATGTACAGTCAATGCACCACTTTTCAGTGCACCATTGGCTCATATCTGGTCAGCTGCTTAGCAGTTTATGCAGTTACTCTACACTGGGTGGTGTTATTTACTGACTCTCTGTAATGATTCTAAATCATAAATTGCATTTTTATTATATGTGCAGTTCTGCATTCTAGAAACAACTTTGTACAACAACATTTCCAAAAAAGTTGCGACGCTGTGTAGAATGTAAATAAAAATAGGATGTAATCATGTGCGAATCATGTAAACCATATTTTTTAAGTAAAATACTACAAAGACAACAAATCAAATGTTGAAACTGAGAAATTGTATTGTTTTTGAAAAATATTTGCCCATTTTAAATTTGATGCCAACACCACGTTTCAAAAATGTTGGGACGGGGGCCTCTTTACCGCTGTGTTTCATCACCTCTTCTTTAACAACACTCTTTAAGTATTTGGGAACTGAGGAGACACTGCTGTAGTTCTGAAAGTGAAATGTTTTCTGTTCTTGTTGCTGTTCAGCTGCAACAGTTTTGGGGCTCATTTGTTTTAATTTTCATTTCATAATGCACCAGATGTTCTCAGTGGTGACCGGTCTGGACTGCAGGCAGGTCAGTTTAGCACGCCGACTCTTTTAATGTGGAGCAATGCTGCTGTAATGCATGCAGAATGTGGTTTGACATCTTCTTGCTGAAATAATCAAGACCTTGCCTAAAAAAGACGTCTGGACGGCAGCATATGTTGCCAAAACATGTATATATCATTCAGCATTAATGGAGCCTTCACAGATGAGCACATCACCCATGCCATGTGCACTAATGTCCCCCTAAACCATCATGAATACTGGCTTTTGAACTGGGCACTGATAAAAAGCTGAGTCTTTAGCCCAGAGGACACAGTGAACATGATTTCCAAAAAGAATTTCAAATGTTGATTCTTCGGACCACGGGACACTTTTCCCACTTCCCCTCAGTCCATTTTAAATGAGCTCAGGCCCAGAGAAGGTGGCAGCGTTTCTGGATCCTGTTTATTTTTGGTTTCTTCTTTGTGTTTTAACTTGCATTTGTGGATGCAGTGATGAATTGTGATTTTCAGAAGTGGTTCTGAGCTCATGCAGTGATTTCCACTACAGAATCATGTCTGTTTTTAATGTGGTGCTGCCTGAGGGCCCAGAGATCTGGCCTGGTCCCTTACATACAGAGGCTCTCCAGATTCTCTGACTCTTTTAATGATATTATGTACTGTAGATGACAAAAAACAGAAGTTCTTCGCTGTTTTACCTTGAAAAATGTTATTATTGAATTGTTGCACTATTTGATTGTGCTGTCTTTCACAGAGTGGTGACCCCTCCTTATCTTTACTTCTGAAAGACTCTGCCTCTCTGAGATGCTATTTATGCCCAGTGATGTTATTGCCCTGTTGCTAATCAACACCACTAGGTGTTTTTTCAGCATTACACAACTATTGTTCCCCCATCACTTTTTTTAGAATTGCATCATGTTTAAAATGGACCTATATTTTTCAAAAAACAATCAAATTTCATATGTTGTCTTTGTACTATTTTCAGTAAAATATAGGGTTTAAATGATTGGCACATCATTGCAGTTTGTTTTTATTTGCATTTTGCACAGCGGTCCAACTTTTCTTAGAAATGGGGTTGTAGAAGTACAGATAATGAAGCAAAGATAAAATATCTTGTGTAATTTATCACTATATAATGATAACACATTGTCATATTGTCCACCCCTAATTGCATTCACGGTTAATTATTTGAAGTATGTGTTCATTGTGTGTACTATATACTGTATCTGTTTATGAATGCCTGTACTAATTAGCACTGAATTTCAGGTACTTTACACCAGCAAGAACTTTGTTGCCTGTGCCCCCACTGGCTCAGGGAAAACTGCGCTCTTTGAGTTGGCCATTGTTCGGCTGCTTATGGAGACCATAGAGCCTTGGAACAGCGTCAAAGCTGTCTACAGTGGGTTACAATATGTTTCTTATTTTCTTTTTTTAATTGTTTATATACCAGTGGTCACCAACTCTCTTCCTGGAGAGCTACTCTGGAGAACATGTTGCTTGAATTTACTTGGTTTGAATGTGTATGTTGGTTCCACATGAGTGAAATATGTTACATCAACAAAATTACTGTTTACATTTTTCTTTATTTTTGGCAGGAAGTGTGTAGATGTATTTTATTCATGTGAATCCAATTTACATGCTTGAATTAAGTCAATTTAAAGCAACATGTTTTCACTGTACCTTCCTGCACAGTTCATCTGTAGCCCAAATCGAACAACTCATTTATATATTATGATATAGCTTAAATAGGGTTGGGACTAAAGTCTGCAGAGAGGTAGGTCTCCAGGAGCAGGGTTGGTGACCACTTTATGGTACACTAAAAACCAGTTAAAATGACTAAAATGTGGCAAGTGGTGGCACATAAAAATAAAATGTATTACAACACAGTTATTCCGTGGAACCAGTGGGCACTTTGTCATATTCTTTTATTCAATTTCGCATTTCATAAACCTCATTCAAAAGGTGGGTGAGAGCTGTGCATGTCTTTATTTTAAAACTTTATAATAAAAAAAAGCTGAATATTATTTTCTACTGAAAGTTTTTTTTTTCACATATCTGAGCTATTAATTGGTAAAAAAAAAAAAAAAAAAAACCTGTTTTGATGTAGTGCAACTACATGCCACATTTTAATTATGTAAATTCAAAGTGCCATTTTTTAGTATGTGCAATTTAAATAGAAGTGGAATTTCCTTAGAATATGACTCTGTTTTTGTCCTGTTTTATAATAATTTTTGTGTTAAATAAGGTTTGGGGATCTAACGTTTGAAATGCTGATGTATAAACACCAAACCTAAAAAATATAATGCCTCAACATGATTATTGCCAAAACTGAATAAGCTGAAAGACAGACTTGTGCTGGTGTAATACAGCAATCAGGCATAACATTCTGACCACCTCCTTGTTTCTATGCTCATTGTCCATTTTATTAGCTCCACTTACTGTATAGCTGCACTTTGTAGTTCTACAGTTACAGACTATAGTCCATCTGTTTCTCTGATACTTTGTTAGCCCCTGTCACGATTGGTTCCTCCCACTCCCCCATGTGCCTTGTTTACTTCCCGGTCGCCCTCGTGTTTCTTTGTTTTGATTTTCACTGTCCTGCCCCCTTGTTTTGTGACTCCGCCCCGATTGTTTCCACCTGTTTTCCACCTGTGTCTTGTGATCCCTTGTGTCATGTAAGCCCTGTGTTTGCCCTGGTCTGTTTGTCTTTGTGCTGATTGTTTGAATTGTTCGATGTGCTGTCTGTATGTTTGTTGGATGTATCATTTGCTATTTGTTCTCTGTGTTAAGCCTGTGCTCTTTTGTCATGTTTGCTCCCTGATCTGTTCGTGTTGGCTATATGAACCTGGACTGTATCGACCATGACCCTGGATTTGCCCAAAATAAAACTTGCTTATCTCAGCACGTGCTTCCGCCTCATCGACCCACTTCAAGCCCCCGTTTACCCTGTTCTTCAGTGGTCAGGACCCCCATGGACCCTCACAGTGCAGGTACTATTTGGATGATGGATCATTCTCAGCACTGCAGTAACACTGACGTAGTGGTGCTGTGTTAGAGTGTGCTGCACTGGTCTGAGTGGATCAGACAATTTTCAACACCTCAGCATCACTGCTGGACTGAGAATAGTCCACCAAACAAAAATATCCAGCCAACAGCGTCCTGTGGGCAGCGTCCTGTGACCACTGATGGACTAGAAGATGACCAACACAAACTGCAGCAGCAGATGAGCTGTCGTCTCTGACTTTACATCTATAAAGTTGACCGACATGGTTGGAGTGTCCAATAGAGTGGACAGTGAGTGGACAGCAGCACTGCTGTGTCAGATCCACTCAGACCAGCACAACACACGCTAGCACATCACCACCACAGCTACTGCAGTGCTGAGAATGATCCACCACCCAAATAGTACCTGCTCTGTGAGGGTCCATGAGGAGCCTGACCACTGAAGAACAGGATAAAAGGGGGTAACAAAGTATCAGAGAAACAGATGGACTACAGTCTGTAACTGTAGAACTACAAAGTGCAGCCATACAGTAAGTGAAGCTGATAAAATGGACAATGAGCGTAGAAACAAGGAGGTGGTCACAATGTTATTCCTGATTGGTGTAGATTTCATTCATGTGCAGATTATGTACACATGTGAATAAAGTAAGTTCAGTGCATTACTTGTGCATAATGTACAGTGAATACCCATCACTGTCCAGTTTGTTGTGCCCCCTGCATGTAATTTCAGTACAGTTTGTGTTTGATTAAATGTAGTGTTTAAATGAGCGTCTTTTTTGCTCCCAAGTGGCACCAATTAAGGCCCTTTGCAGTCAGCGATATGAAAACTGGAAGCTGAAATTCGGACCTCTCGGGCTGAACTGCAAAGAACTGACAGGAGACACTGAGATTGATGATGTTTTCGAAATCCAGGATTCACATCTGATCATAACAACACCAGTAAGTTATAGCTAGGGCACATTTGTTCATGGAACATCATATTCACAGTGTAACTGAAGTAGAACTTAAATATTTAAACTTTGTTTCATTAATGATACACACAACCCATTCAAAGGAAAAATGGGATAGTATGACAAGGAAGTGGAGGGATAACTGTCTGCTGCAGTCAGTCCAGCTATTCCTCATTGATGAGGTCTGTAATATTATTATTATTATTATTATTATTATTATTTTTAATTATTATTATTTACTGTCACTTTCAAGACCGTAATGTGATTAACTGCGTCAGCAGTTTAGAGTTTAACCCACATGTTTTTCCATTTCACAGGTACATATGGTGAAAGACTCAAGCCGAGGACCTACCCTTGAGGTTGTGGTCAGCAGAATGAAAGCCATACACACCTGTTGCTTGGCTGCAAATCCAAACTCTAAGAGCTACATGAGATTTATCGCAGTCTCTGCCACCATCCCTAATGTTTGTGATGTGAGAAAATTCAATAACTTGCCATTTTGTCGCTGAATACAACAAAACCGCATATCTCCAAACAGACATGTGCACAGAGAGACCTTGGAGGGGGGCTGAGCTCCCGCTCCTTTGCCCTCAAACTGTACAAGTGCCCTCTTTGTTGGTGTGTATAATAACTGTGCACACAGCCATTCTTTACTGTTCTTCAAGATCTGTTTCAGCGAGGCTTGAGAGCTTGTTGCCTGGCTTGGGTTCTTGAATTCATCATGCTTGAGCGCCCCCTCTAGTGCAGTACCACCCACGTATAGTTCTCTTTAGTAATTCCAACCTGTCACGCATCTCCACAGCACTGGAAATCCCAGCAATGAAATGCTGATAATCTCTCTAAGAATGCGTCACATTTTGTAATGCGCTTATATTGAAGGAAATAATGTCAGCAATGAGGCATGTTAATAGATTTCTGCATCAAATTATCGTAAATCAAGTTATGACCAAATACTACATAGTAATTAAATAGTGTAATGAGTAACTCGGTCAGTACTGGCGTTCAAATCCCTGCATACACAGTATTGTTAGTGCCTATGGAAAAGACTATGTTTAATTTTATTGGAAACACGATTGCATTTACTCTCCATGAGTGATTGCAGTATACGCCGTAAATTAAATAAAATGTAATATTTCGCTCTTTTCCCTCTTGAGCCCTGTCCCCAAAAATGTCTGTGCATGGGTCTGTCTCCAAAATGGTAACTTTACAGGAGAAGGAAGAAACAATCAGCTAACATTTGCAAATTTTGTAAAAAATGTGTGAATACAGTTTTGTTTCAACAACTACAGTATATTAACACTATAGACTAAATATCCAGTTATGAACCTTAAGTTAGAGTTTGGTATATGCTATAAATTTACTACTACTATTACTAGTTCTCTTGTTCTGAGAGTGAAGAACTGGAGCATGGATCCACATACAGATCCTCAAAGCTTAAGAGTTTAAGCTGCAGGCTTATTATTCAGTTACGTGTCTTAAAAGTCATGAGTTAGTAAATGCTATGAACGATTCTGTAGCTGCAATGATATTGTGAAACTAATGTGTAAGCTATGTTGTTCTGACAGTGAGGAATGGAAATTTAGACCCACATACACACCCCTTTACTGTAATGATTGACTGAGGTCATTTCTTTGTTGTTCTGTAGATAGCTGATTGGCTATCAGATGAGCAGGGCCCGGCTACTTGTCTGGAGATGGATGAGAGTCATAGACCTGTGAAATTGAGGAAAGTAGTGCTGGGATTCCCATGTGGAAACAACCAGAATGAATTCAGATTTGACCTCTCCCTCAACTACAAAATGGCCAGTATCATTCAGACCTACTCTGACCAAAAGCCAACACTGGTGGTGAGTCTAAGGCTATGTTCACAGTACCAGGCTGAAGTGGCACAAATCTGATTTTTTGCCTTAATGTGACTCAGGTCTGATGTTTTCAGGGCTGTGTGAACACGCAAAATGATCTTTTGAAATTCGACCTGAGCCACTTTCATATGTGGTCCTAGATCGGATACGTATCTGATTCGTTGGCCATGTGACCTTAATGTGACGCTCACATCGGAATTCATGTGCTTTTTTTCCACTAGTAGTCAATTTTTCATCTTTTTCTAGGGCAGTTTGGTTTCAGGATAATTAAAAAAGACTTGTAATTATACATAAAATTACAAAATATTAGAAAGTAAATACATAACATAATGTAAAATGTACAGTTGTATCCAAACATTTGGGTGCTTCTGGTCAAAGTAAAATAAGTTTACTAAAGTAAAAATAAGTGAGAAAACGCATCCGCTACAGAGAACACACTTCTGCAAACTTTAATGCACAATTAATGTTTATTTGCTGAGTGTAAGACAATGAGGGAAAAACATAAAATGTGGCCTGTGCAAAATATTTGGAGCATATTTTCTTTTATTTTTTTCCCTGATCTTTTCAACTCACCAAAGTATAGAAATATAGAAAACTTTGCAGAAAAATTCCACCTTTAAGGTTGTTCCTTGTAGAGGATTGTAGAGGATGTGTTTGTAGTTCTACAGTTACAGACTGTAGTCCATCTGTTTCTCTGATACTTTGTTACCCCCTTTTACCCTGTTCTTCAGTGGTCAAGACCCCCATGGACCCTCACAGAGCAGGTACTATTTGGGTGGTGGATCATTCTCAGCGCTGCAGTAACACTGACATGGTGGTGTGTTAGTGTTTGTTGTGCTGGTATGAGTGGATCAGACACAGCAGTGCTGCTGGAGTTTTTAAACACTGTGTCCACTCACTGTCCACTCTATTAGACACTCCTACCTTGTCGGTCCACCTTGTAGATGTAAAGTCAGAGACGACAGCTCATCTGCTGCTGCACAGTTTGTGTTGGTCATCCTCTAGTCCTTCATCAGTGGTCACAGGACACTGCCCACAGGACACTGTTGCCTGGATATTTTTGGTTGGTGGACTATTCTCAGTCCAGCAGCGACACTGAGGTGTTTAAAAACCCCAGGAGCGTTGCTGTGTCTGATCCACTCAGACCAGTGCAACACACACTAACACACCACCACCACACCAGTGTTACTGCAGTGCTGAGAATGATCCAACACCTAAATAGTACCTGCTCTGTGAGGGTTCATGGGGGTCCTGACCACTGAAAAACAGGGTAAAAGGGGCTAACAAAGTATCAGAGAAACAGATGGACTGCAGTCTGTAACTGTAGAACTACAAAGTGCAGCTATAGAGTAAGTGGAGCTGATCAGAATGTGGTCAGAATGTTATGCCCTTATATAGTGTATATATTTTTGTCTATTTAGTCGCGAGTGACATTAAGTGGTTTCTTTCACTTTCATTTGATTTTTTTCTTTTTATTGCTGCTGATTTTTATTATATCATTCTCAAAGTTTTGCTCTACGAGGAAAGGAGTCCAGCAGTCTGCTGCAGTGCTCGCCAAGGATGCCAGATTCATTATGAGTACTGATCACAGGCAGCGGTGTGTTCGCTTTCTCTTATCTTCCTCATTTAAAGGAGAAAGTCATTATTTTTGTAAATTGTGGACATGACTGATTGCCTTATTGACTAACTGTCTTGACTCACAGGTTGATGAAATATGCCAGCTCTGTTCTTGATTCAAAACTCAGAGGTTGGTACATCTCTCTTAGTTATGTCCTGAAAACCATCTGAGTAATTTCCCCTGCATTGACTGATGATTGAAAAATGCGGTCATGTGCAAAAGTTTTATATACCTCTCATCAAACTGCATGTTTTGTTGATTTTCTAAATGAAAATAAGAAAACAGACCCTCTACAGGGAGCAGATTTAAATCTGCCATTTTTTACCTGCAAATTTAAGTACACAGTTTCTGTGATATCTTCAGTTTATTATTTGCTGAATTTAATATATTTTAAAAAATTAATCATAAAATGTACTTTTGCACAGCTAAATTTTATGTTAATAAAGCTAATAAATATATATTCAGAAAACAAACAAAACATGCAGTTTGACCAGGAGAGCACAGCCTTTTGCATGTTTGTTGTGTGGGCTGATGTCATGTTTTCTCAAATCTGCCCTCATTCAGACCTGATTATGTGTGGTGTTGGATATCACCATGCTGGCGTCAGTGTGTCAGACAGAAAAGTGGTTGAAGATGCATTTACAGTTGGTGACTTGCCTGTCCTCTGTGAGTGCTGCTTACATTGTCATGAAAAAACAGCCATACCTGTTGTCCAGTTTAGTTTCATTAAATGAGCATTTCCAATGTGAGGACTGTGTTGTGTGTAGCCTGCTGCGAGGCTAGTCTGCCTGGCATCATAGATGCAAATTCCTCAGGCTGAAATCAGCCACATGGTGACCTACACTGTTACATGAATGTTGCTATGTATACAGTTCTTTGTTACCCCCTTTTACCCTGTTCTTCAGTGGTCAGGACCCCCATGGACCCTCACAGAGCAGGTACTATTTGGGTGGTGGATCATTCTCAGCACTGCAGTAACACTGACGTCGTGGTGGTGTCTTAGTGTGTTGCGCTGGTGCGAGTGGATCAGACACAGCAGTGCTGCTGGAGTTTTTAAACACTGTGTCCACTCACTGTCCACTCTATTAGACACTCCTACCTTGTCGGTCCACCTTGTAGATGTAAAGTCAGAGACGACAGCTCATCTGCTGCTGCACAGTTTGTGTTGGTCATCCTCTAGTCCTTCATCAGTAGTCACAGGACACTGCCCACAGGACGCTGCTGGCTGGGTATTTTTGGTTGGGGTCCATGGAGGTCCTGACCACTGAAGAACAGGGTAAAAGGGGGTAACAAAGTATCAGAGAAACAGATGGACTACAGTCTGTAACTGTAGAACTACAAAGTGCAGCTATACAGTAAGTGGAGCTGATAAAATGGACAATGAGCGTAGAAACAAGGAGGTGGTCAGAATGTTCTGCCTGATCGGTGTACAGTCACAGCTTCTTTCCCCGTTAAATAAGATGGAATCAAGGGGCTCTCAAGGGAGTGTTTCAGCTAAACACACAAAACTAAATACCTAAATGACTTAGGAGTCTCTACTCCTTTCAGTGAAATGAGGTCTTCAGTATTGTAATGTGTTATATAACCAATAACCATGTCCTGCTGTGAACAAACAAAATAATAATAAAACAAATGAAAACAGTAATTATAAAGCTATCATTTTGCATTTTGTTCTCATTTTTGTGAAGGCAGTAAGATAAACAAGGTCATGTTACAGTGGTTTTACCATTGTTCAACGCTTTTATTCCAGCTTACACCTTGACGATGGGTGTTTCATTTGTCTTTTAGAGCACAGCCTCGAGTGTCTTATTAATGAATAGGTGGTGTGTTTGTATAAGTGTGTTTTTGGTGTTCATATACAAAAAACACACAACCTATGAATATGTAAAGTGGTTTGAGAAATGTGTTATTTATTCAGTTACCACCAGCACTTTGGCGATGGGTGTGAACCTGCCAGCTCACCTGGTGGTGATCAAGTCCACAATGCATTACATTGGTGGATCATGTGAGGAGTACAGCGAGGCTGACATGCTTCAAATGATCGGCAGAGCAGGCAGGCCACAGGTACTAACATCATGACTAAATCTCATGACCAGAGTACATAGTCCTGAGCTAAACTACATGACCAGAGCACAATGTTCTGAACTAAACCTCAGGATTAGAGTACATAGTCATGAACTAAACCTCAGCATTAGACCACATAGTACTGAACTAAACTTTAGCATCAGAGTCCACAGTGTAAACCTCAGGATCAGTACCAAAAATACTGAACTAAATCCCAGGATGAGAGCACATAGTTCTGAACTAAACCTCAGGATTAGAGTACATAGTACTGAACTAAACCTCAGCATCAGACCACATAGTAGTGAACTAAACCTTAGGATCAGAGCCCATAGTACAGAAATAAACCTCGGGATCAGATCACATAGTATTGCACTAAACATCCGAATCAAAGCACATAGTACTGAGCCAAACCTCAGGACCAGAGCGCATAGCTGCCCAAAGCAGATGCAGAGGGACGATTGATTTGGCCCCAGAACAGTTGTGGCAGGCTGCTTGTATGAGATGGACTGATGTGTTTTTTCCCTTTTTCTTTTAGTTTGATACATCAGCGACTGCTGTGATCATGACCCGATCTCAGACCAAAGACAAGTATATGCAGTTTTTGAACGGCTCAGAGACAATAGAGAGCAGGTACAACACCATGCAGTTTGCCATGAATTGTCTTTTATAAAGACCTTCAAAGCTCAGATGAACCTATTGCTGTGTTGAATGTGATTTAGTGATTGGAACTCAAATCCTGTTTTCAGTCTGCATACAAACTTGGTGGAGCACTTGAATGCTGAGATTGTCCTTCACACCATCTCTGATGTGAACATGGCTTTAGACTGGATTCGTTCCACTTTCCTCTATATAAGGGCCTTGAAGAACCCCAGACATTATGGTGAGAATCTTCCATACTAAATTGACGCCACAGAATACGCTGATCTGAAACTCGGTGGAGGTGTCAGACTGATTATTTGTATTTTATTGTTTTAGTATTAAACTTTGATTACTGTGATTTTAAATAGTCTAATTTTGTAGATACTATTGCTGGAAGTGATTTTCAGATTATTGATTTTGTTTATTTATACAGTACTGTGTAAAAGTCAGAGACCACCTGTCATTTATTAAGTTGCCAGTCAAAACAGTCATTAATGTTATGTCATTAAGTTATTCATTTTTATGTGTCAAGAAAAAAGTGGAAGATATATATGTAACCAGTAATTACCTAGAAGCATCAAAAACAAAATGTAATTTTGTTTTTTTCAGTATTTAGTGTGTCCACCCTAACTTTTGTTGAAGCTTCCTTTCTTTTTAGGAGACTTGTCTTTAGGTTTTTAAAGAAATCCACAGGGATATTTGTCTGCACCTCCAAAGTTCAGTCGTAAAAGTTGGTTGGATTTTCTATTCCTTAAGTGTGTTTTCTGTCAATACTACAATATGTACAGGACATACAGCGTACTGAAATTTTCTTACTCTCAGACCCCCATAGTGTAACAATAACATTAAATAGACAGTAAACAGAAAAAGTGTGAATTTAAATAGACACTAAAAAACACTAATCGTTAAAATAAACATTAATTGTAGAAAAATAGAATAATAAAAAAATAATATAAATATAAGAAATGAACACTGAAGTGACATAAGGCACATACAGATTAAGGTCTGTGGGTATAAATAGTGCAAATATAAATATTGTGTAATATCAAAGCATGGTATTTACTATTAGAAAAAAAAGGACATTAAATTAATCAATTACAAAAAAAGCTCTTTTTAAATCTTAGTATTTTTTAAAGTAAAAAGGTACATTGTGAGTATTAGCCAACGCTGAAAGTTTAAGTAGGAGTATGGATAGAGAAGCAGTTTTGTTCTGAAATCAGCCTAAATTTCTTTCAGGTTTTTCCGCTGATCTTGACAAATGTGGAATCGAGACCAAACTGCAAGGTAGGTCAGCCAGGTACAGACTGCCGGCATTAGTAACTAAAAATTGATTGGCTAATTACTGGTGTAATTTTGCGTTTTATTGTAGAGCTCTGTTTGAGAAACCTGAACTCACTGGCCTCCTTTCATTTAATCACAATGGACGAAGACATAAACATCAAGCCAACTGGTGACGATCTGAACCTTTTTAATTTGTCATAGTGGACAGGAAAGCATATTCATATCTGGTCAGTTTTCTAGACGGGCAAAGCCAAATCAGCAAGAATCTCCATTTGTAGAGCTTTTTATCTTCAATCCAAACCAAAAATTATGTGCATTTTCTAAGTAATAGTTATAGCAGTTTGGCCCCTACCCATTTACAGTGGCATTATGAGATGCATTCAGGCCAAACTGCTTTTTAAATGAGGCACAATACAGGGCAGCCAGTCAAAACAGAGGTCATTTACATATATCAGTCTTAAAGGTGCAGTAAGATGTCACGATTGGCCCCTCCAAAGTCCTGTCCATGTGCTTGTGTTGTGTTTACTTCCCGGTCCTGTCCATGTGCTTCTTTGTTTTGGTTTTCAGTCCTTCCCTCTTGTTTTGTGACTCCACCCCTGATTGTCTCCACCTGTGTATCCACCAGTCCCTCGTTTACCCTCATGTATTTAAGCCCTGTGTTTTCCCCTGTGTGGTGCAGGTCTTTGTTTGATGTATGTATTGTTTGACATGCTGTTTGGGATGTTTGTTTGATGTGCTGTTTGAGTTGTTTGTATGTCCTGTTGGAAGTGTTTTGGTTTGTTTTCATGAGTGTATTGCGTCATGTCTGCCTATCAATCTCTCCGTGTTGGTCATATGAACCTGGACTGTCATGACTACGACCCTGGATTTGCCCTCAGTAAAAGTCGCTTATCTCAGCATATGCGTCCACCTCTTCTCTCCCCTGCGTTACATAAAAATAACAGCCTGTTTAATTCTAATAAAGAGAGGTTTGAAAATGGCCATGTTAAAATTAATTATAATGAATTTTATAAATAAAACCACAAAATTTGTTTTTTTTATTTCTTTATGTAATTCTTTATTTATCATTTTTATTTATCCTTATTTTATCTTACTTATAACATTACTATATTGTTGTAGTTTTAATGGTTTATTGATTTATTTATTTATTTTTAAGCATTTATTATGTGTTTACTATTTAACTTCTCCATCCCTGATCTTTGTATAGGCTCAGCTACATTGTAAAAGAGGGCCCTCTCTCATTGTACTCCAAGTTTAAATAAAGATTGATTGATTGCTTGATTCAAAATGAGAGAATTCAAAATAAGAAAAATGTAGGAGATTGGCCCTTTAATTTCTGTCTAGAAAGCTTTCCTTAATATTTCTCTGTAGCCCAGTCTATTCACTGCATCACTGATTTTGCTAATCGGAGGAGTCTTTTGTGCTCAGAGAGTGGGAAGCTCATGGCTCGGTACTGTGTTGCATTTGACACCATGAAGCAGTTTAGCAAGGTGACGGGTCGAGAAACACTGCCGGAATTGGTGAGTGTGTGCAAGGAATTTCTCTCATTTTCCTAGTTTATTTTATGTAACTATAAGTCAGGCTATATTACAGTTGAACTGAAGTGCGTTAAACAGTACAGATGAAATTTAGTGTTGTGGGCAAAACAACACTATTTTGTGGGTGTGATCACTGCTGTCTAGTAAATTTAGATAAATTTAGCTGTAGGAGATGTTCGAGCCATTTGAACGTTTTTACTTCTTATTTTGCCACAAACAGAAAATGGACACTGTTAAGATCACATTTGACCGACAGCCGATTTGGTCAGACTCAGAAGATGAGACGACACTAAATTCCCTAACTGTCGTCACCACTGAGCAGCTTTTCAGTCGACGAAGACTTTCCAAAGAAAATCATAAGGAAATAATTAAGATTATCTGAAGAGAATATTTGTGAACTTCTTAAGTTTTTTGCATTTAGGAACATTCTTATGAACTACGTAGTGTTTGTCTTAAGAACCTTTGCAATTTTTTTCCTACGAAAGGTTTTGTGAATTCAGCCCCTGACTTTTTTGTTAGTTTAACAAGCACACAGTTTCTTTACTAGCACCAAACATCATGTTAGTAGCTGTTTGCTGAGGTTGCTTTGTGATATTGCTGTATAATCTGGATATAAAAAATACCAAACGAATCCTTTTATATTCGCTCCTGTTAGATTGAAATGATATCAAAGGGCAAGGAGTTTAGTGACGTGCAGCTGAGAGTGAATGAGAAGAGAACACTGAACACACTGAACAAAGATAAGAACAGAGTCACCATCAGGTGAGAGAGAACATTTCTAAACATACATTTTAGATAATGTGCTTTTTGGATCAGAACTAAATGATAAAAAACTCTACATTTCCTTTTAGGTATCCAATGGAGGGAAAGATCAAAAGTAATGACATGAAAGTTAACTGGTATGTGCTGCTCTTCATTAATGTTTAAGTGGAAACTTTACTTCTTGGTTTTATAACCATGTTAATCGTTATAGTCAGGAGCAGATTGACACAGGCCTAGACTGCAGCTTAAGGGCCCATACAGGGATCAGAGCCCACACAGGAATCAGGGATCAGTGCCCACACAGGGATCAATGCCCACACAGTGATCAGGGATCAGGACCCACACAGGGATCAAGGATCAATGCTGACACAGGGATCAGGGATCAGAGCCCACACAGGGATCAGGGCCCACACAGGGATTAGTGATCAGGGATCAGGGATCAAGGCCCACACAGGGATCAGGGATCAGGACCCACACAGGGATCAGGGATCAGGGATCAATGCCCACACGGGGATCAGGGCCCAGTTTCAGTGTCAAGCTTTTAACAATAGAAGAACCTTTTTTCAAAAACGTTCTATATGGAGCCATCTGTAGCACATTTATGCACATTTTTCATAAGTCTGAAGAACCCTTTCATGATGTAAAGAACCCTTTAATCATACAAGGGGTTCTTTGAGTGTTCTCCATTCTATATAGAACTGATTTCTTTACTAAAGAACCCTTGAGGAACCATCTTTTTTGAAGAGCTTAGGTCAGTTTTAATTGTTGGCAGATTCTATGACACTGTTTGCTCCTGCAAGTATGTGTGTTGGAAAGGTCTGTTAGATGTGTGTTTGCTAAACACCGCAGAAGAGGGGACACAGCTCCCCCTTCATACAGCTCAGACTCAGCATTCTGGAATAAAATTGATGAACAGATGTGGGCTTACTGGGCTTGGAATCATGTCAGAGCATCAACATAAACACCAGAAGATGTGCTTCTCTAAACCACTTGTCTGAATGAACCTGGCAAATGGCCAGTGCGTATAAAGAATCTCTCATACCTTCATCAGTATAATGTTGATTTTGAGATCGTTTGAGGCCTAAACGTCATACCTTCATCGGTATAATGTTGATTTTGAGATCGTTTGAAGCCTAAACGTCATACCTTCATCGGTATAGTGTTGGTTTTGAGATCGTTTGAGGCCTAAACGTCATACCTTCATCGGTATAATGTTGATTTTGAGATCGTTTCAGGCCTAAACGTCAAACCTTCATCGGTATAATGTTGATTTTGAGATCGTTTCAGGCCTAAACGTCAAACCTTCATCGGTATAATGTTGATTTTGAGATCGTTTCAGGCCTAAACGTCATACCTTCATCGGTATAATGTTGATTTTGAGATCGTTTCAGGCCTAAACGTCATACCTTCATCGGTATAATGTTGATTTTGAGATCGTTTTAGGCCTAAACGTCATACCTTCATCGGTATAATGTTGATTTTGAGATCGTTTCAGGCCTAAACGTCATACCTTCATCGGTACAATGTTGATTTTGAGATCGTTTCAGGCCTAAACGTCATACCTTCATCGGTACAATGTTGATTTTGAGATCGTTTCAGGCCTAAACGTCATACCTTCATCGGTACAATGTTGATTTTGAGATCGTTTCAGGCCTAAACGTCATACCTTCATCGGTACAATGTTGATTTTGAGATCGTTTCAGGCCTAAACGTCATACCTTCATCGGTGCAATGTTGATTTTGAGATCGTTTCAGGCCTAAACGTCATACCTTCATCGGTATAATGTTGATTTTGAGATCGTTTCAGGCCTAAACGTCATACCTTCATCGGTATAATGTTGATTTTGAGATCGTTTCAGGCCTAAACGTCATACCTTCATCGGTATAATGTTGATTTTGAGATCTATTTAAGGCCTAAACGTCATACCTTCATCGGTATAATGTTGATTTTGAGATCTATTTAAGGCCTAAACGTCATACCTTCATCGGTATAATGTTGATTTTGAGATCTATTTAAGGCCTAAACATTAAGCTCGAAATTGTTGTAGAGTCTGTGTGTGAGACATTGTTTCATAAAGACATACAACATGGTGTGAACAACTCCTGACACGACGCCTCTGACTTTTAAATGATTATTTCAGGCTTTAAGGGGCGACTCGCAGTGTAATGCTGGGGAGCGAGCAGGCGGACGCATGTGCGGAGATAAGCGACTTTTATTAAGGGCAATACCAGGGTCGTGGTCATGACAGCCCAGGTTCATATAGCCAGCACAGATAGATTGAGGGACAGACATGACGAAATGCAAACAAATCCAAACTATACAAACAGCATGTCAGAACAGGCTTACAAACAATTCAAACATCAATCATCAAACAAACAGCATGATCAAACAACAAAGACCAGCAACAACACAGGGGAAAACTCAGGGCTTAAATACAAGAGGGCTAACAAGGGATAACAGGACTCAGGTGAAAACACAGGTGGCAATAATCAGGGGCGGAGTCACAAAACAAGGGGCTGGACAGGGGATCAAAACAAAAGCGTGTCGACTAGACCAAAACACAACACGAACACACGGACAGGACTGGGAGGGACCATTCGTGACACGCAACAGCACATGCTCACCATGTTTTAGCCTGTTTTTATTCTCCTCACTCAGTAGTGATACTTCAGTTTCAAGAAAAAAATCTCATATGGTGATGCTTTAAACTTTACCAGAAGTTCTTGCTGTTAAAATGTCAGAATGAATGTAACCACAGGAGATAAGGTTCCTAGTATTGTTAATAAACAAAAACAGAAATATAAAGAAGGCTTTATAACCAGCACACCAGGGTATTTACTGTGCATGTTCCCTTCTCACTACAGTTTGATTCAAGCTCAGCTGGGCTGCATTCCAATTCAGGAATTTGGACTCACACAGGACACTGGGAAGATTTTCAGGAATGGAATCCGAGTTAGCAAATGTAATCTGCCTCAAAAATTAGTGTGATATTTGCATAATTACCTGCTATGTCTTTCTCGTGTATCAGCATCATTGTGTGTTCCGTTGTATTGATGGTGTCAGGAGTGAGTATTTTAATGAGTGGTTATTTCAGTGTTGTGTTGTTTTGTTTGTGTTTTAAGGCCTGGTTGAATTTCTCAGTCACCACTCCAAGGCGAATTTCTCAGCTCAGCTCAACTCCCTGATTTTGGCCAAATGTTTCAGAGCCAAGCTGTGGGAAAATTCTACCTATGTCTCCAAGCAGCTGGATAAGATAGGTGGGGTGACTGTCTAAATAATTTACATTATGCTGCCGTTGTTTGGGTAAAAATGGAGAAACGAGTGGTGCTTGTTTACATAGAAGACATATCCAGTATAGTGTAGCGCTTAGCTTTTTGTTTAGCTACAATAATCACAGATAAAGTTTTATTGAGTTCCTTAAATGCCCTCGTTTGTTCCAGGGTTATCACTCGCCACTGCTATGGTGAATGCAGGACTGACATCGTTCAACAAGATTGAAGCTACCAATGCCAGAGAACTGGAGCTGGTACATTTTTCTATCTGCTGTAGAAATACATTGACATTAATAACAGAGGTGCTACTGATCAGTTACCTGCTTTGGAGAAGCAATTGGATTCGATTCTGTGTCATAAACAAAGCCTGAAGTGTGACAATTTTTTGGTAATGCAGCATAATATAAAGCAGGGTACACTACTGTTAAAAGATTTGGAATCAGTCAATTTGTTGCATATAAATATGCACCAATCAGGCATAACATTATGAGCACCTCCTTGTTTCTACACTCATTGTCCATTTTATCAGCCCCACTTACTGTATAGCTGCACTTTGTAGTTCTACAGTTACAGACTGTAGTCCATCTGTTTCTCTGATACTTTGTTACCCCCTTTTACCCTGTTCTTCAGGGGCCCATGGACCCTCACAGAGCAGGTACTATTTGGGTGGTGGACCATTGTCAGCACTGCAGTGGCACTGACGTGCTGAGAAAACCACCACTGTTGTGCCATCTCTAATGAGTATTTAATGTTTTTAGAATGATGAATATTTAATCAAGTCCTGTGCTTTGTATCGAAGGCTTCTGGTCAAATACTGAGTCTTGATAACTATCAGTGGTGGACAAAGTACACAAACCATGTACTTGAGTTAAAGTAGAGATACTCAAGGTAAAATACTGCTCCAGTAAAAGTAGAAGTTCCTCCCTTTAGACCTCCACTTGAGTAAAAGTACAAAAGTATTTACCTTCAAATGTACTTAAGTATCAAAAGTACTAAAAGAGTAATTAACTTAATGCAACTTAGTTTCAAGTTTAAGTTTAATAAAAACTGGCTTTAAACTCAGCATCACAAATGAGCTCCTTTACTATGTTGATCTGTAGGCCTCTGTTCATAAATATAAACCAGCCCAGACTAATTTACTATAAAATGAAATGGAGTTTGTAGAAATTCAGAAAAAAGCCGCGTCAGTCACGACTGCATATGTGGACATATTTCTATATTGTGCTCTATTTACACAAAGTTAGGTTAGTTCATCATTTATGTTGAACAGACTCTCCCAAAATTTTACGCTGCTGCGCTGACGTTGAACCGTGTGCTGCACTGGGTCGGTATGACCAACAGGTCAAAACCAGCCCAGAACAAAGTGACCGCTGGGCCCTGATTGGTGCTCTGGCTTTGCGCTTCTTTTGTTTTGAGATGTTACGTTTTTATACACACAGAAACCAAAAGGAACGACAGATTTCTCAAAATGTGGTGGAGGAAAAAGTCAGATATTAGACTCTGAAATGTAGTGGAGTGAAAGTAAGAAGTTGCCCAGAACGGAAAAACTTCAGTACAGATACACAAAAAAACTGCTGTTCAGTACAAATTACATTTACTTTGTTACTATTCACCACTGATAACTTCACAAATTCCTGATCACTCTTTTTGTCCAGATTGTGAATCGACACCCTCCATTTGGAAACCAGATAAGAGAAGCTGTCAGCAAACTCCCCAAATATGAAATTCGTGTTGAGCAGGTAAAAGGTTCTCTCTTTATGTTAAATATAAGCTCATATAATCTTGCATTTTAGCAGATTAAATTATAAATGTGGTGTGTTTATTATATTTAAAGATGAATGATGCAGATAATTAATGATCAAAGTGCTTTGTTATGATGCAGTTAGCTAAATTCAAATAAAGTGAAAGACAGTGCTGGTGAAAAACATATTTACTTAGTTCATTTTGTCTGTACTTCAGTCCATTTTTGTAGAAAACCGTGCAATGGAACTGACAAAGGTACCACTGTACAATATGAGTACCTTTATTAATAGTTTATAAATTGTTTAATTAATTAATAATTTGTTAGTAACACCTTAAAATCATTAATAGGCAGGTGTAACACATGAATACAAAGGGCATCAGTGACCTGTTCCTTGCCAAATAGTGATTATCTATATGGTTAAAGCTCAGATCTTGCTGGTGACTCATCTTTTTGGTCTCTATTAAACCTGTCAGCTTCATCAAATATTTATTATTAACTTACTACCATTTAATTACCGCCAGGAAAAAATTGTATCTTAACGAGTGTAAACATCTTAAATGTAGTCAATATATCTACTATTTCTCATTATGAGGCTGCTGTAAGAATATTGTGAGATTATTTAACTTATTTCTAGACATTTTTACTTGTTTTTAAGCAGTTTTATCTTATAAAAGTGTCTGATTTCATTGGCAGATCATGTTCCTTGTTTTAATCATTATTTCTTAAAATGAGCAAAATTATCTTCATTATTTCTCCAAAAAAGTGAACTAATCTGCCAGTGGAATCAGACACTTTCACCAGATAAAATCACTTAAAACAAGTAAAAATGTACAGAAGCAGGTGGAATAATCTTAGAATATTCTTACAGCAGACTCATAATAAGAGATATTAGATTTATTGACCACATTTATAACTTGTTAAAATATTACTTTTTGCAGTGCATTAGTCACAAATGATCAGTTTTCTTACATTAAAATGATAAAATTAATAAATTCACATTCTGTGCAAATAAAGATGTTTTCCTTATTTGTGTTGTACAGGTTATTGATGATTCTAAAGAGATTATGACTAAATAATAGCCATACGAAAATAATTTTAAGCCCTATATGAGGATACTCTTATTGTAAAGTGGTACTGAGACAAACATATGGACCAAATTCAAGGCCTGAAGCCGTCGGATGCTGCTGGTTTTAGCTCTGCAATCTTATAACAGTATGTTATACATCGATCAGGCATAAAATTATTAGCACCTCCTTGTTTCTACGCTCATTGTCCATTTTATCAGCTCCACTTACTGTATAGCTGCACTTTGTAGTTCTACAGTTACAGACTGTAGTCCATCTGTTTCTCTGATACTCTGTTACCCCCTTTTACCCTGTTCTTCAGTGGTCAGGACCCCCATGGACCTGAGCATGTACTATGTGGGTGGTGGATCATTCTCAGCACTGCAGTCACACTGACGTGGTGGTGGTGTGTTAGTCTGTGTTGCGCTGGTCTGAGTGGATCAGACACAGCAGTGCTGCTGGAGATTTTAAACACCTCAGTTTCACTGCTGGACTGAGAATAGTCCACCAAACAAAAACATCCAGCCAACAGCGTCCTGTGGGCAGCGTCCTGTGACCACTGATGAAGGACTAGAGGATGACCAACACAAACTGCAGCAGCAGATGAGCTGTCGTCTCTGACTTTACATCTACAAGGTGGACTGACAATGTAGGGGTGTCTAATAGAGTGGCCAGTGAGTGGACACCGTGTTTAAAAACTCGAGCAGCACTGCTGTCTGATCCACTCAGACCAGTGCAACACACACTAACACACCACCACGACGTCAGTGTTACTGCTGGGCTGAGAATGATCCACCACCCAAATACTACCTGCTCTGTGAGGGTCCATGGGCGTCCTGACCACTGAAGAACAGGGTAAAAGGGGGTAACAAAGTATCAGAGAAACAGATGGACTACAGTCTGTAACTGTAGAACTACAAAGTGCAGCTATACAGTAAGTGGAGCTGAGAAAATGGGACAATGAATGTAGAAACATTAATGTTATGCCTGACCGATGTACAGTGTCAGTTACCACTCCACGCAGTTTGAGGTTGAGTTTATAATGGTTTAGACATGCAGTTAGCACCATGCTAATTGGTGGGGTGTGAGCTTTGGTCACTAATTATTTCTTTTATAATTGATGAAATTGAGGGCAAAAAGGTAGTGAAATTGATTTTTTGCTTAATTATGGCTTTCAATCTTAATGTCTTAACAGCTTCCGCGATATAGCGTCTCCACAGCAGATATCTTGGTCACAGTGAACTTGAAGAACTTTGAGCAGCTCCTAACCAAAAGGACTGCCCCAGACCATCATTACGTCACTCTCATCATTGGAGATTCTGACAACCATGTGGTCTTCCAACAGAAGATCTCGTAACATCCAGATTGATTAGTCTCAAGTGTTTGTCAAAGTGCTGTTTTTTTAAGGAACTTAAACTTTCATGTGCATGTCATATTTTAAACAGGGATAGTTTACTTTTGAAGTCTGGGAGCTGGACCAGGAAAGTAGAGGTTACAAGAAGTTCACAGAAAGATGAGATCAGCATGAATTTGATAAGCTCTGTATACGGTGTGTTAAATATAGTGTCTCTCTATCCATTCACATACAGTATTTCAGAGATTTAAGTTGAACATTTTGTTTATTTGCTGAGAGACTTGTTCCATATCACTAAAATAAATGATAGTAAAATTTACCAAAATACAAAACCTACAGTACTGTGCATACATTTGAGAAAATTATATTTAAAAAGCTATTTAATTGCACAGTACTGGTTTAGTGGCACACAAAACACAAATATTAGATATATGCAGAGGTTTTGGTGCCCCTGTTCAAATGTCGGTGTAAGTTAGGGCATTATGTACAGAGAATGCATTTCTGTACACTTTAATACACAGTTTAATTTTGCTGAATTTAATATTGGGAAAACAAACAATATAAAAAATATAGCATGTGCCAAAGTTAAGACACATTATATACTTGATTTTTTTCCCATTATGTTAAACTCAAATGCAAATAAATAAAAAACTTCACTAAAATGCCACATTTGGGGTAAAAATAATACCTGTTTTCACTTTCATTTACATTTATGGCATTTGGCAGACGCTCTTATCCAGAGCGTCTTACAGTTTGATCAATTTACACAGGAAGGCGAAGGTAGTGTTAGGAGTCTTGCCCTTATTGCCTTATTGGTACAGTGTAGGGGCTTGACAAGTGGGGGATTGAACCCCAGTCTACAGCGTAGAAGGCAAAATCAACAGTGTTCAAAATTTTGCACGTGTACTTTATATTGACAAATATTAGTGATTTTATTTATGTCAGTTTTATTTGTTTAACTGTTTCTAGGCCTCTCTTTGAGGAAGCCCAGTATTGTTTGTTGTTAACATCCAATACCTGGATTATCTAAACAAAACTTCTCTACATAAATCAGGTGCTACTGTTGAAATTTTACAAATCCATGTCTGGGAATTTCTGGGGGAAATCTCCAACCAAACTTTGTTCTTCTAACCAGTAGAGAAAAGCCTGAAAAAATGAAAAAATATATATATTTTCAAAATCTTTATTCTGGCAGAACAGTTATTGTGGCTTGGCCTTTAATCTGTGAGAACAAGTTTGATCCATTTTGTTTGGAATGTGTATCAGATTTCTTTAAGTTAATTGATACAGTGTGTTTGTGTATATGGTGTGCAGTGGGTCTGGATATCCAGCAGAAATTCAGTGCCTTCTACTACGGAGCAAAGACATTCGGAGCTGAATCATATGGTGTAGAGGCTCCGGAATCTAAGCTTCAGAGAATACAGGAAACATCACAGAGAGCTGCCGACTCAGTGCTGAAATCTCAAACAGCCACACGGAGAGCTCAGACCACAGCACAGAGAGATCAGTATAAACACCTCTCTGATATCAGAGGTAAGAAAAAATACACACCCTTTTACTTTTTGAAAACATTCAGTCTGTCACTGTTTACCCATATAAAAAAACTATTTCAACAATGGAACAGTGGGTGGGGGGTTTCTGTTGGTTTTACACAGCAACTTGGCAATGGAAAGAAAAAAGCAAAACAAAGTTCCAAACACGATTGCAAATAGGTCCTACATCTTTCTCCTAAAGCTCTTTTATTACGTTTGTGTGTGTTTAGTTTATCAAAAACAGCCATAACTTTCATGTGACCATTTTCCAGGCACTCTTTATCCTTTACAAATAAAAAATAAAATGAGAAAATACAGGATTTTTGCTATTAAGACCCTGCACAGTTGCCTTTTTTGTCTTGTATTTTTTGTTGACAGTAAAGATTTTGTGTGACTAATTCATAATTTTTAGTTACCTTCCAAATCCACCCCACCTCCAAAAATCACTCACTATAAGGAAGGAAAGTTCTGACTTGGACCATCTGCTGGTTGCGTTCATGACATTGTGAATCACCATTCATTTCTCCATATGGATGTTTGATAATGGATATAAATCTACAGCTGGAACTTTTGTGAAACAGGGACGCTGTGCAAAAAAAACAAAAAACAGAATTCATCATCGTCATTAACCGCTTAATCCAGATAGGGTCGCGGTAGCAGTTGGGACTTCAATGATATTCAAATAATTAAAACCCTTTATTTAATTGAAAATAGTACAAAGGCAACATATTAAATGTTGAAACTGAGACATTTATTGTTTTTTTTAAATATAGATGCCCATTTTGAAAACATTTTTTAAAAACCTGGGACAGGGGCAACAAAAGACTGGTAAAACTGTAATGCTAACCAAAACACCTGCTGAACATCTCACAACTAATTAATTTGATAGGCAGTAGTTCAGTAACATGATTGGGTATAAATAGCATCCCAGAGATGCTGAGTCTTTTAGAAGTAAAGATGAAGAGGGGTTCACCACTCTGTGGAAGACTGTGCGAGCAAGTAGTGCAACCATTCAAAAATCACTTTTCTCATCATGAAATAGCAATGAACTTGTGGATTTCATCATCTACTGTGAATAATATTATCAAAAGATTCAGAGAATCCAGAGAGATTTCTGATTGCAAGGGTCAAAGCCAAAAACTTGTATTTGCTGGCCGTGATCTTTGAGCCCTCAGTCAGCACTGCATAAAAACACACATGATTCTGTAGTAGAAATCACTGCATGGGCTCAGAAACACTTCTGATAACCACTGTCTGTGAAAACAGTTCATCACTGCATCCACAAATGCAAGTTAAAACTCTAAAATGCAAAGAAGAAACCAAATATAAACAGGATCCAGAAACGCTGCCACCTTCTCTGGGCCTGAGCTCATTTAAATGAACTGAGGCAAAGTGGAAAAGTGTCCTGTGGTAGAGCGAATCACAATTTGAAAATTCTTTTGGAAATTATGGACGCCATGTCCTCCAGCCACCCAGCATGTTATTAGTGCACAGTTTAAATTCCAGTGTCTGTGATGGTTTAGGGGAGCACTGGAATGGGTGATATGCACATCTGTGAAGGCACCATTAATGCTGAATGATACATACATGTTTTGGCAGCATAAACTGCCGTCCAGATGACGTCTTTTTCAGGGAAGGCCTTGATTATTTCAACAAGACAATGTCAAACCAAATTCTTCATATATTACAACAGCATTGCTCCATATTAAAGGAGTCTAGGTGCTAAACTGACCGGCCTGCAGTCCAGACCTGTCACCACTGAAAACATTTTGCAAATGATGAAAAAAAGTATGACAAACCCCCAACTGTTGAGCACCTGAAATCCTATATCATGCAAGAATGAAAAACATTTTGCTTTCAGAACTATAGCAGTGTCTCCTCAGTTCCCAAATGCTTATAGAGTGCAATTAAAAGAAGAAGTGATGAAACACAGTGATAAACAGGCCCCCATCCCAGCTTTTTTGAAACATGTCGCTGACATTAGATTCATAATGGGCAATGAAATGTCTTAGTTTAAAAACGTAATATGTTGCCTTTATACTATTTTCAATTAAATAATTTAAATGTTTTTTCACAACATTGCATTCTCTGTTTAACTACATTTAGCACAATGTCCCAACTTTTTTGGAAACAGCGCTGACAACATAATTGACAAAGATTGATTTGGGCAGGAAACTAGTTTGAAATTGGGGAAACTACTGTTGCTGACCTACAACAACCTTATGTGTTTTTTTTTTTTTTAAATATATTAGCAACATATTGCAGTATATTCCATTTCCATCTACAGCTTAAAGCACATGTTTGTGTGCACCTGGTCAAATTACATATTTTTGTTGATATCCTAAGTGAAAATATGTCAATACGTCCTCTACAGAGAACAAACATCTGCACAATTTAATGCACAATTACAGTTTCCTGAATTTAGCATAAAATGTGACCTGTGAAAAAGTTATAAAATTTTTAGTCTTATGTTTAATTTTTTCTCAGTATGTTAAATTCTGCAAATACATAGTGCAGTAAAATGTGTGGAAACTACCATATTTAGGTTGTTCTCTGTAGAGGAGCGGCGACCCCTGCTGGACAGGATGTGTTTATTTCCAATGAATCACAATTACTTTCACTTAGAAAATCTACAAAACATGGCATTTAACGTGTGTGTTAAAACCTTTTCATATGACTGTAGGTAGGACAAGCTGTTAATCGCAGTGTGAATGCAACAAAAAGTGGTTTCCATTTGATTCTCCTATTGATGTCGGTTATTGTCCTGAAAGGTACTGCTCTAGTATTTCTGTCTCTGTCTCTTTCATCACAGATCCTATTCAGACAGAGCCTGGCAAAAGAAAATGTAACCATTTTTGTAAAAACAAGGAGCTCTGTGGTCACGACTGCTGTGAGTACCAGATTAGCAAACGTATTTGTGGCTTTGAATCCTGATGATGAGATTAAATTAAGTGAAATAATGTTGGTTTTTGACTCCTCTTCTTTTCTTTAGGCAAAGTCGGAGTGCAGGTGGTGAAACGGCCTCTGAATCCAGAATCCAATATCTCATCCTATGTCAGAGATCTTAAGATGAGGAACGAGAAACTCATAGAGACGCCAGTCAAACGTCTGAAGGTCCTTCTTATTTCACCTATTATTTTATACACAAAGATGTTACACAGTAGATACCGCACATCGAATTGCAGTGAATTGAACTGAATAAACATCATTTGTGCCCAAGTGGCAGTTCATAACTGCACATATAAACACATGACACAAATATCTAACATAGAGACAGCTACAGACAAAAAAATGAAACATCTTCACTTCTTCATGTGAAAGTGGTTATTGTCATTCTGGGTTCTCAAATTCTTTGAATAATGGTAATGTTTACTTATAGTTTCCCAAAAAAAGACTAAATTACTCTACAAGGAAGAATAATACAAGTACGTTGATAAGGATACTAAACAAATTAATTATATGATTAGAACAGGCAAACATAATAACCTAACGGTTCATTAAAACCTCAAAGTTAATATAAGTGTTAAGCTGCTTTGGAAATGTGCAGTAAAATGGAAAAAGCCTAAGCACATTTAATATATTGACTACTTTGAATGTAATGTAAATTTCTATATTCAGTAACTTCATTGTGTCTTTACAGATGAGAATGAATGCTGAGGCAGAGAACATCAACATGCAGCAGTTCTCCTACACGCGTAAAGATCCAATTCCAGCTCATACAAGGTAAGATAGTGTTTGAAACTGGACAGTGAATGCTGAAGTATCTTTATGGTTCTGATGTCCTAGGTTACCCACTTAAATTATTTAGTTAATTATTTGCATTGACATAGTCTGTGATGCTTTTTTACCAAAGGTTTGAGGAATTTCCGTATTATCCTCAAAGTGTGGAAGCAGCAGAGAGTTTAACCACACCTGCAGAGGCGTCATATAATGGTAAGCATGTATATTTAAAATCATCACATTTTGCCACAGTCAGGACTGATTTTGGCTCAGGCAGCACTTGGTTTTCAAATTGGTTTCTCTATTTTAAAAGAGACAGACACACAGATCAGGCATAACATTATAATCACCTGCTTGTTTCTAGGTTCATTGTCCATTTGATCAGCTCCACTTACTGTATAGGTGCACTTTGTAGTTCTACAGTTACAGACTGTAGTCCATCTGTTTCTCTGATACTTTGTTACCCCCTTTTACCCTGTTCTTCAGTGGTCAGGACCCCCATGGACCCTCACAGAGCAAGTACTATTTGTGTGGTGGGTCATTCTCAGCACTGAATGGTGGTGGTGTTAGTGTGTGTTGCGCTGGTCTGAGTGGATCAGTGTCACTGCTGGACTGAGAATAGTCCACCAACCAAAAACATTCAACCAACAGTGTCCTGTTGGTAAGTGGATCTGATAAAATGGACAATGAGATCAGAAACAAGGAGGTGGTCAGAATGTCATGCCTGACCGGTGTAAATCCAGAGAGGATTCGTCCAGCAGATGGAGGTGCAACTTAAATCACAAATCTGAAGCGAGGGCACAAAGCCATTTTTAATGCAAGTGGAAGATACATGGCCTTTTTTAGTCAGTAATGCTCTATCCTGCTCAATTTTGATAAAAAGGCTCAAATGATTTCCAACGTAATTCATCATAATGCATAGATCAGCATAACAAATACAACTTTATGTTTTCAATCTGCAGATTACAGTGAATACCCTGGAGGTTTTTATTCTGAAATGGAGGACAGTCTACATGAACAAACCATCCAGACTAGTGCAAACATTGTGCTTCAGAGTAAATTTTTAATAATAATTTATTCCTTATGTGTGTTTTCTACAATGGAAATACAATGACAATTATGCCCATCTACAATTTAATACATTAATGATGCATGCAGTGAGAATAAAACATATAAAACATATCCAACACACAGTGAGTGTTGTAAAAGCAGCCCTCTTGTGACTGTGTAATGTTTTTGTGGTAATGTTGTAGATGCTAATATGAGAAAAGACAGCTCAGAGAGACTCGCAAACCGAATTCCTACTAATAAAAGTAGAGCTCACACAACCAACTCACATCCAGACCACAGCACTGAGAGCAGCTTTTCATCTGATGTCCTCAACGTGACTTTTGACCTGGCAGTGGACGACTGGGATGACTTTGACGATGCTAACTTGGTGCTTGCTAGCAATGTTTCATACCCTGAAAATCGACCAACAGGTGATGCAAATTTCCTTCAGCCTGAACATAATGACCATGCAGAGGTTCAGCAGATAAGCAGTTTGTTTACATTTTTAGATTGTTGGACTTCACTTCCTCTTGGTTATGCAGAGCCTAAACCAACATTGAGGTGATTCAGTGAACCTCTTTTTATCTGTTTTACATATGATTTGTATTTGTTGCTTTGTTGGATTATGTTTCAGCAAATAAATTAACGTACTTTTGTGTTCAGGGCTGGACCTGCAACTTTCACATCACAAACAGTAAGTGTTCCTGTAATCCAGGCTCTTATAAAGAAGGGCTACACAGTATGGACAAAATACTAATAATGAGATTAAATTGCTACGTATTCGTTACTTGCTTGAATCACACATCACTGAGCTCTTGATTTGGTTAAAGAATGACCTGTTTTTGATTTTGACCAAAATGAGTTGCATTTGTTGGGTCATGTGAATGCCGTTATGTGTCCAAACATCCACAGAAACCAACACTACGTGGCCAAAGTAGGTGGATTTAGCAATTGCAGCCACACTTATGGTTATCAGGTGTATTAAATCAAGCATACTGTGCAGTCTCCATACACAGACACAGTATAATGGGTAATACTGGGAGAGTTTGTCTAATTTCATTCCTGCTAGAGCTGCCTTAATGCTGTTTCTGTGAAGCGGAAATGTGTAGAGCAACAGCAGCTCAGCCACAAGCGCTCCTCTGGGTTTGACTGGTCAGTGGCCAGATAAGTGTGCCTGGCTGCCCTGCCCGGTGCCAAAAAGCATGTTTCTCCATTAAGACTGTTGTAATTATTACATAACCGCCAGTTGTTGGCTTTCACAAGTATACGTATGCGTTGTAGGCAAATCCCATTAAAAAGAATAGGTGTTAGTGCTAATGGCGCTCTATCTAGGTCTGGTACTACCTAAACAGGCTCAGTTTATTGGCTAAAAATGAGCTACTCTTATTTATTCAGTTGCATTTATAGATAATACCACTTATCACTTATGAAAACATAATGCCATTGAGTTGTTACTAAAGGAGTTCCCCAGGGCTCGATATTAGGTCCCACTTTGTTTTATATATTTGTTAACAATATTTCTCATGCTGCTTGTAATTTAATTTTTTCACTTATATGCTAATGACACAGTCTTGTATGCCACTGGTCCTTCTCCTGCATCAGGAGAAATATTGGTCCAGGACAGTTTCCTCCTTTATGTTGTAAGGAAATCTCATTAAAAAGAATAGGTGTTAGTGCTAATGGCTCTCTATCCAGGTCTGATACTACCTCTATGGGCTCAGTTTATTGGCTAAAAATGAGCTCCTCTTATTTATTCAGTTGTATTTAGGGATAATACTACTCATCACTTATATGAACATCATTATGTCATTGAATTTTCTTATTTGCCTGCTAGGTACTAAGTCCTGTACTATCTGCAACCACGACAAATCATCTAGTCTCAAAACAAAACAATGCAAGAAATTTCTCACTCGGACGCCGATTTGATTTCTTCTCAAAGAGAGATGCAGCGAATGGAGAACAGAAAGCTTTTGGCAGGTAAATGGAGAAATCATCATGCTGTAGTCATTCAGATGTTTGTGTTAAGTATAAATTAATCCCTTACTAATTAAGCCTGTCTACTTGCAGGGACCGAATGGTGGAGAATGAAGAGGTTGACATGTTCTTCGGCATATTTGATGGCATTTTCTAAAGTGTCTTGTGGTTGTTCATAAGAATTAATATGTTAAACAGTAAGGAAGTTATTTATTTGTGTATTTATTGGTTTTATCATATTCTTCACATGTTTTTATATAAACCTAGATGAATTACATTTACAGTTTTTCATAAAGTTGATTTCTCTAAGAAGAGAAATGTGGTAATGCCCCTTAAGTTCATATGTATTAGTAAAGCATTTTGTTACAAAATATTACTTATCATTAATAAATGTATTTATCAGCAATTGATTCTCTTGATCACTCTATCTTCCTAAACAGATTAGGCAGTATTGAGGTTTTGGATCACTCTTTGGCTTTGTTCTCAAAGTAACTCTCTCATAAGGTTCAGTGTGTTAAATTGCATAATTGTCTTTCTCGCCCTCTTCCTGTTACTAAAGGAGTTCCCCAGGGCTCAATATTAGGTCCTACTCTGTTTTCTGTATTTATTAACAATATCATCCAAGAGTTTGCTTCCAAAGCTTGACTGTCTCTATTATTCTGCTATACGGTTTGCTACAAATGCCCCTTTCAAAACGCATCCCTGTGCTTGGACTTTCACCCCCTTATTTATCTACATATCTACTTATCTATTTATCTGTCTGTCTATCTATATATCTATCTATCTATCTATATATCTCTCTGTCTCTCTCTCTCTCTCTCTCTCTCTCTCTCTCTGTGTGTGTATATATATATATATATATATATATATATATATATATATATATATATATATATATATATATATATATATATATATATATATCTGTCTGTCTAAATCCAGCACACTTTTATTTCAGTTACCACTTTTAAGGACTGCATCAAGAATATTTTTGTTAATATTTGTATGGTTTTTTTTTTTTTACTTTTTTCCCCCATGTCTTTCACTTTTTTCCCACTTTCTTGCAGAACTTGCCAGGCCAACATTGTAAGTAAGACTATTTTTAATGGCTTGGTTAAACTAAAGGCTAAATAAGAAAAAATGTATTGATGAATAATTGTATTGTACCATGTAGTGCATTTTTCAGGCCTGCAATACCAGCATTTTCAAGTCCACCAGCATCTTCAAGTATGGCCCTTATTGAATTTGAAGATTTGAAGGCAGTTACACTCAATACAGATCACGTGACACCTACAGAGCTACAGAGCTTCAGGAGCGTTTGTAACGATCAGATCACGCTGACCTCTGCTGGCCACTCATGGGAGTGTCCCACAAAGTGAGCTCAAAAGATCCAGGCTTATTTGAAAAAGGTTTGCTGGAGTCATGCTGCCGTTGAAACAAGAGGGAGACCAAAATGTATCAATATATTCATTTATATTCTGTTTATTGTTACAAAAATGTAAATGAGAAATTGATTAATTGGTTAATAACTGGGTGGGGGAGGGGCAGCACTATGCATGTTTGACAGCAGAGACAGTGATGAGGAGCTGCGTTAAAAACATCAGTGGTAAATGCAGTTGATTCTCTGGCGTATTTCACAAAGCAAACACACAGCCCAGCGTTACAGAGCGGTGACTCCACAGAGGAGAGGGACACGCAGTTCTTCATACGTATTTCTGCTCCCTCTTTCCTCTCTCGCTGCCCCCGTCAGCCGACTGGGCCGGGACTTTGTAAGCGATTGTGTTGTAGGTGCTGCAGAACAAACAGAGAGAAGAGAGAATCCAGAGAAGTGAATGTGGTTTTATATGTGTGATTAAACTTCTAGGGTTTTATGGGGGCGTTCATGGGCTGGAGGTCAGGGAACCGGCCCTGTGACCGGAAGGTCGGCGGTTCGATCAACTGAGCCAACAGTCTGTGACGGAAATGCACTTGAGCAAGACACCTAACCCCCAGCTGCTCCCCGGGCATCGTAGATAGGGCTGCCCACCGCTCCGGGCAAGTGTGCTCACTGCCCCCTAGTGTGTGTGCTCACTAGTGTGTATGTGGGTGTTTCACTGCACGGTTGGGTTGAATGCGGAGGTCCAATTCCTCAGTGTGTGAAACACAGTGGGCTGTTGGTTCTGAATTCAGTTCAGTTTTAATGACGTTTAAGGACCTCATTCACATCATTACTGCCTTCACAGGGCTTCATTTACATCTGCTACTTCTTCTTCTGTCCTTCATTTTTCTTCTTTCCTTCCTTTTCCTCTTTTTTCTTTTTCTTCCACTCTCTTTTCTTCCTTTGTTTTTTCGTCTTTCCTTCCTCCCTTCTTTCTTGCTTTTCTTTCACCCCTTTTCTTCCTTATTTTCTTCCTTCCTTTTCTTCCTTCCTTCCTTCTTTTGTCTTTTTCCTTTCTTCCTTCATCATCCTTTTCTTCTTTTCTTTCTTGCCATCTTTTTACTTCGTCCCTCCCTTTTATTTCTTTCTTTTGCTCTTTCTCTTCCTTATTTCCTCCCTTCTTTCCTTTGTCTTTTTCCTTTCTTCTTTATCATCCTTTCTTTCTTGCCATCTTTCTTTTTGCTTCTTTCCTTCCTCCCTTCTTTTATCCCTTTCTTTCACACTTTTCCTTCCTACCTTCCTTCCTTCTTTCTTTTGTATTTTTCATTTCTTCCTTTATCATCCTCTTCCTTTCTTTATTGCCATCTTTATTTGTCTGCTTTCCTTCCCTTTTCCTTCTTTCTTTTTCCTCCTCATTTTTCTTCTTTTTCATCTTTCTTTCCTTCTTCCTGTCTTTGATTCTATTCTGTCCCACTTTCTCCTCCTTCTCTATTTACTTCCTTCCATCCTTCCTTTTTTCTTTATCTCCTTTTCCTTTCTTCCTTTTTTGATACATCTCAAGAAAGAATTCATGCCATCTTTTCTTTCCTTCCTTTTTTCTTGTTTCTTTTTCTCCACTCTTTTTTCCTTTCTTTTTTGTCTGTTCTTCCTTTCTTCTTACATTCTTTTCTTTCACCATTACTCTTCCTTCCTTATTTCCTTTCTTCTTTTTGTCTTTCCTTTCTTCCCTCTTTTTCATCCTTCTCTTCCTTTCTTGCCATCTTTCTTTTTCTTCTTTCCTTTTCTTTCTTCCTTCTTTTCTTTCACTCATTTCACTTTCTTTCACACATAACCTTTGTTATTTTCTTCCCTTCTTTTGTCTTCCTTTCTCTTTGTTCCTTTTTTCTTTCTTTTCTTTCCTCATTTTTCATCCTTCATTTAATTTCTTTCTTGGTATTTTTTCTTCTTTCCTTCTTTCTTCCTTCCTTTTTCTTTCCTTCCTTTACTTTTTCCATTCTTTTTTCTTCTGTTGTTCCTTTCTCTTCTTTCCATTTTTTTCCCTTACCCTTTTGTTACATTTAAATTTAGTGACTCAGAAATATTATGTCAGAAATTTGGCTCATGAATAATATATTCCCCCCAATGACGTCTCGTCATTGTTATAACAATAATTATTATTAATTATTATAATAATTAGCAATGATAGCAACAAAACAACAATGATAATCATTATTATTGTTGCTGTTATTATTATGCTGTTGTTGTTGTTGTTCTTTTTATAGTTTACAGGTACAGGGACTTACGGTGTACTATCAGCATGCATCCCTTTGAAGGCCACAGACTTTAAAACTCCTCCAATCAGAAGCAGGCCTCCTCCTACCCAGGCCACGAAGATGGCGGGTCCGAATGTGTACCTGACCGTTAGATAACAAAGAGCGGCTGATGAGGTGACTCACCGTGTAGCTCCACCCCAGCACACAAGATAAAGGCGAGCAGGATCATAGTGTTACTATGAAACAGTATGATTTCAGCTGTGGTGGATGTTGTTCTTGTCTTACGTGGTGGCCATTCCCATGCCCCCCATCGCCATCTCGCCCATCCCCTCGTTATAAGCGTTGTAGGTGTTGGTGTAAATGGTCGAAGTGAAGCTGGCCACTATCTGGTTGGCATAAATAGATGCCGCAATAATGGCGCAGAGGCCTATGAAGAGCGGAGAGAGAATAAATGTGTGACTGAAACAGTTCTTCTCTTACACTGCGGCACTGAAGACAACATTTGTCATGTAAGCATCAGAGCTCCATTAACTTAATTCAGTCAATAAATGGAAACTAGGCTACAAAAACTGCCCGATTTGAATTTGCCATGGCTATGACATCACAACCATGAACATGTCTACATGTAACCACCAATCGGCCTGCAGTAATTTAACCCAGCCATTCACTTTGAAGTGATAAGGAGTGCTGTTACTGCACGTCTTTGCCCAGAGTGCATTTTAAATGAGGCACAATGTAAAGCAGCTAATCACAACATATAGTCATGTGCAAAAGTTTGAATGACTTCCCAAATGACTTGCTGATTTTCTGAAACAAGAAAACAAGTTACACAACCTCCACAGAGAACACACTTTTGCATGCACTACTGCATTTTAATGCACAATTGCTGTTTATTTGCTTAATTTAACAGACAAAAGGAAATAAAAATACATAAAATGTGGCCTGTGTGAAAGTTATGGTACATTTTTTATATATATATATATATATATATATATATATATATATATATATATATATATATATATATGATATGTAAAACAAGTAAATCTAAATTTAGCAGTAACATTTAGTGAAGTAGAGCCAGATTTAAGTTTGTTCCCTGTAGGAGATGTTAACTCATTTTCACTTAAAAAATAAACAAAATGTGTAATTTGACTGGGCGTTTTGAATATGACTGTACAGTAGCCTTAATGGCACAGTAATAACAAGGGTCTGTTTAGTTCTAAGGGATAAAGAGATGCTGGAAAACTTTTCCCCAAAATAAATTTTTGCCACATGAACCCACACAAATGTAAGTGGACTCGGGAAAATGAAGATGTAAGAGAAATGTAGATTATGCACCAAGTAAGAACGGATCATTTTGCCTTTGATTTCCATTTACCTGTGATGAGAAACATGATGCCCGCCGTTAGGGTCATTTTGGCCTTGGTGGAGGTTTCAGTGCTGCCCACTTTAAAGCATTTCAGAGAGAACACGGAGATACCAGTGCCGATTACACCCAGCACAACACTGATCACCATCATTGCTCTCACAGCTTGGAACTGACCTGAGACGCAAAAACAGATTCATTGTGAATTTTTAAATGGAATTAAAGCAAATTAAAAAATAGCTAAAAAAAAAAACTAATACTAATAAAATAACACAGATTACAAAACAAATCTGACCACACAATCTGACTGACTGTCAAGTGTTCTACCCATGTTTCACTACGCTGTTCACCACTAAAAACAGGCTAGACGTCATTTTTTTGGCATATCTAGTAACCAAACATATAGATCTTTACAGAACATTTTCTCTACTTTGTGAAACTAAGGCATAAAAGCAGTAGATCACTTTAGGCTGTGTGAGATTTGTGACTTCTTCTTGTGCTTTATTGCTTATATATTTATTTTGACGAAGTGGGCACTTAAGATGGTGTTATATTGCAACCTCTACAAATCCTGCAACAAAGTACTTTCTGTCTTTCAGCGGCTTAAAGAGTTTTTGAAGGGAACTTGCGCGCCTGATTCAGCCGCCTTTGTTTGTTTGATAGCTGATAACAGTATTGACTGAATGTGGACCTGCACTGTTTAGTTCTGCATTCATCAGCTCTGTGTTCGACTCCGCCAGGCACAATCTAATGACTGTTCATTTGCCTTTGCTCTGTTGATATAAAAAACATTGCGTGTCTCCACCGTTTTATAGTTCCGTTTAATAAAGAATGTAGCGCTTGTTTTTGCACACATTCAAATCTGCATAATTACACCAGTGTGCTGTGTAGCTACACTGATCATCTCCTCTTACTGTAGGTGTTCATTGAACCTCCTAAACCCTAAGCCTGAGTATTTGGCTCAAACTTTGGCTTCTTAGTCTCATAACGTATGTTTTTTGTTTCACAGTGTGTGATGAATAATTAGTAGTACACACACTTTTTCTAAGCCGCTTCTTCTGGGTCACGGGCGGGTGCCGGAGCCTATCCCAGCTGTCATTGGGCGAAAGGCAGGATACACCCTGGACAGGTCGGCAGTCCATCACAGGGCAATTAATAGTAGCTACTGAAAATTTACTCACATAATTCATAGTAGTTACTAAATTATTCAAAATAGCTGCTCATTTTTATTCATTATTTCATAGTAGATACTGAATAATCCAGAGGGGTGATTCATGAATAATTCATAGTAGCTACTGAATAATTCATAGTAAATACTAAATAATTCATAGCAGATGCTGAGTAATTCATAGAAGCTACTGAATTATTCATAGTAGATACTGAATAATTCATAGTAGCTACCTACTGAATAATTAATAGCATATTATAAATAATAATTCATAATATACACCAAATAATTTATGGTAGTTACTGAATAATTCATACTAGATCTTAAATAATTCATAGCAGATTATGAATAGTTAATAGAAGTTGCTAAATAATTCATAGTAAATACAGAATAATTTAGAGTAGATACTGAAAAATTCATAGTAGATAGCGAATAATTCATGGTATTACAGCATATATGTACCAAATCTATGTAATATAATTTTTTATGTTTTCCTCCCATTGACTTCTCAAAGTCTTAGTTTTCTGTTCTTCTGTTTTTTCTGAATTTTCTGTTCTTTTCTAAGTGCAGCATCTTAGAATGACTGTTCACTGTGATCAACCGTATGCAGCAGATTCGAGCGAGCAGGTCAGCGAGAGATTATTTGTAAAAACACTGGAATATTTCTTTGTTTGCTGTTTCGGTGTGAAATAATGCTCTTTTTTTACTCAGACATTTTAAAGATCATTCTGTTTGACTTTTTTTACTTTCACCCACCTGAGTATCCCAGAATTCCATACATCGGCCGGCACTCTGTGAATCCAGAGGTGGACACTTCACAGTCCTGCCACAGTCCCTTGTAGGTGTAGACAGAGGTCACCACGTCGCCCTGGCGGTCTTTAGTGCTCCAGTTGTTCATCACGGTGGCGGCGATGACTGCGGCCACTCCGATGAGTCCTAAAACAAACCCCGCGGTCTGCAGCATGGTGTTAGCCATGTTTCCTCTTTCTCTGAACTGAAGATCAGTGAAGTGGTCAGTGAGAGGCTGTGGGGTGAAGTGAGGCTGGTCAGGGGTGGGTCTGCAGGTTTTATCTAAGTGTTCGTGTTCACGTGGACACACACGTGCACTTTTTCTCTGATGCTGTTGGTGTTTGTGTGAACAAGTCATGCTGGCACTTAACCCTTTAAGCTTAGGCTGATAGTTCAGGTAGAGGAAATGGGAGAAAAGCCCCCTTAGCTTTTTCTCTCAGTACCCAAAAAAAGGCATTTCTTTCTTTAGTAACGTTGGTGAAATACATTTAGGTGAAATATGTATATGTATAGCTGTTTATACACCTTTTATCCCTGAAGGTTGGCGCACAGACTGCTGGTCACCACTGCAACGCTGATAACAATCTGGCCTAGCTAGCAGCTAATGAAAAGACAAAGAGAGAGATTTAAGACGGACATCGATAATTTGAAGACAAATAGGAACGCAAGTAAGAACAGAATCTACACACTCAAGAGCAGAAAGGTGTGAATAGTTTTGCGTCTTAAGAACACGTTGTGAATCTGACATAGACTTTTTCTTAGAACCTTTCTCGAGAACACATTTAAGAACAAACTTAGGAATATGTTGGAGAACAAGGCCCGCTGTCTATTTACTGTAAAGCTGAACCATAGCTATCCATTTATGGCTAGAACACAATGTTGATTTTGTTAATTAAATCGTTATTATGATTAGATTCATTACATAATGTGTTAATCAGTTTAGTGGTATTTTATTTATTTATTTATTTATTTATATTATTACAGTAAGTGGTTTTCTATGACAGAACAGATGAGGCCATGATGGAACTCTGCTGAGCTCATCTCCAGCAAGACTGCCATAAATGTTTCCTAGTTCTAGCTAATGATCGTTTTATCTAGCATGTAATGTTAATGCTGGCCAGTCATTGAGACTCCAAGACACAAAACATTTATCCACAAATATCGCACATTGCACTGCCACTGTTTATGCATCTATGTCATATTGCAGAACAATTAACAGGTTTTTGTTTACAGTGCATAGATAGATAGATGGATTCATACTGTCTGTCTATCTATCTATCTATCTATCTATCTATCTATCTATCTATCTATCTATCTATCTAATATCCTTATGTCTTCAGGCTGTAGCAGTATGCTAAATGGGGACTTCTGTCTTGTGTCTGAGGGGACTTTATATTTTCACTTTGAAAGAAAAACAATTTTTCTGCTCTCAAAACCACATGATCTGCTCTCATGGGTGTATGCAGGGTGTTGTGGACCCCAAAGAAAACATAAGACCACATGCAGGGTGTTGTGGACCCCAAAGAAAACATATTTCTTTCAGAAATATCACAATTTTGCTGTAATTGCCAGATAAAAAACCATGAGCCATTTCATGTAAAACATTTCAACAATTGAATGACCCACACATTTTTAAAAAATTGTCATTTTCTGCTTTTTTTTTTCAGTGCACATAAAAACTCATGCACAGGTGCATCGAGGATGAAGCTGCCGTATGGAAACTGGGACGCTCTGTTGATTCTTAGTGTTCAGACCAGAACAAAGCTCGGCCTGAGTGAAGTGAACCAACCCCATATACTGAATGAGATTTGACTCCGTGAGTAAACACTTTCAGTGAGACTCCAGTTTCAGCCACTGCCCCATCATTTCCTTCAGCATTTAACCCTTAGAAGACAAGAACTCTGTCCTTCAGCCAAACTGCCTTAATCTACTGAACAAGTCAGCAGAACAAAACTGTAAACACCACAATAGCTTCTCACAAATTCACATCCTAAGAAAATATCTCCTCTTCTTACAAGTGCAAATGTGGATTTGAAGTTTAGAATCTGCACTTTTCTCCATTTTTTCAATCAGAATGAATGTAAGAGGAGGCATTTTTACACCATATGGAACCTACAGGGTTAAGTGGTGAGATCAGACTAGCAGTGTAAGCTTTTTGACAACTTTTACACATTAAAATGAATAAAAATAATTTTAAAAACCAAATTCAGTTCTTCAAGCTTGCGATTACACAGCATGCATCATAATATTATAGCACAAAACCTAATCCTAACCCTCACCCTGGCCCTAAACCTAACCCTAACCTTAACCTCAACCCAAAACCTAATCCTAACCCTCACCCTGGCTCTAATCCTAACCCTAACCTTAACCCCAACCCAAAACCTAATCCTGACCCTAATCCTAAGTCTCATATGTTTTTGATATGTCACTGAGGGTCTGTTAAGTGTTTCACCTTATCATTCAGTAACTACAGGGACTTCAGTGTAAACTGGCTGAGTTATTCTCAGGTTATAGAAGTGTGTTATAAAGCTTTGGGCACGCTGCTGGACCATTTAGGGGTTAATGAAAGAAAAGAAACAGTCAGACTATGATCACATGCTTGTTCTTATCACGGGATCAACAAAAGGGTGAAACAGGGACTTGCGGGTTCCTTACCAGCTGTCTGACGTAGTGAAAACACAACATGCATTTTCCAAAATGGCCAATCAGAGAGCTGAGAATGAAAACACAGAAACCAACTGACTGCTTCTCCTTCAGCTCCAAATCCCCTCTTTAATTTCTCATCAGCATGACACACACTCTCAGGACACACGTCACTCCCAGGAATCAACATCACACACGCGATTGGTCTTATCGACTCCATGGATCATGAGAAGGTTTTTTTCGAGTGTTTGAATGTATGCTGTCCATTAAGTACAAGCTGTTCATTTTACAGGAGATATTTCTGATAGATTAGGTTGAGGATAATTCACTTGTATAAAGAGCATGAGGAAGGAGAAAGTCAAATGAAAATAAAGTTCAAAACATGAGTAGAAGATTTCAGAGAAAATGAGCCTACTAACAACTAACCGGAAGACCTGGTAGACCCCAAAACTGCCTGCATTAGATAAACAGCACTTAAAGCTTTCGTCTCTGAGAGAGAGGAGAAAATCAAGCTGCTTCAGATCTGAAAACACCCACAGGTGTTTCTGTCCATCCTTCCACTGTGAGAAGACCATTCAGCGCTGTGGTTCTGAAAGGATGTGTAGCTGATCAAGAAGAACCTCACTGAGAAAAGGAGACGGACACATCAAACAAAGAAGCTGAACGATGGACTGACCACCCCGGAGTCCAGACCTCAACACCACTGAATGGGTTTGGGGTGCCTGCTTTGACAGGAAGGTAAATAAATGAAGGATGGTCTCTGAGAGGAGGAATCTGAATGGCACACTGATCAGGCATAACATTAAGACCACCTCCTTGTTTCGACGCTCATTGTCCATTTTATCAGCTCCACTTACTGTATAGGTGCACTTTGTAGTTCTACAGTTACAGACTGTGTTGTGCTGCTCTGAGTGGATCAGACACAGCAGTGCTGCTGGAGTTTTTAAACACTGTGTCCACTCACTGTCCACTCTGTTAGACAGTCCTACCTTCTCAGTCCACCTTGTAGATGTAAAGTCAGAGATGATAGCTCATCTGCTGCTGCACAGTTTGTGTTGGTCATCCTCTAGTCCTTCATCAGTGGTCACAGGACGCTGCCCACAGGAAGCTGTTGGCTGGATGTTTTTGTTTGGTGGACTGTTCTCAGTCCAGCAGTGAAACTGAGGTGTTTAAAAACTCCAGCAGCACTGCTGTGTCTGATCCACTCGCACCAGCACAACACACACTAACGCACCACCACCATGTCAGTGTTACTGCAGTGCTGAGAATGATCCACCATAGTACCTGCTCTGTGAGGGTCCATGGGGTGAACTATCAGCAGTAAGGTTGTTATTAGGGGACCATCCAAATAAAGTGGGACCAAATGTCTGGCATTAACTCTCCTCAATGCCGCGCTGACACTGTTCTGGACTCTTTAGTGTTTCCGTTTTAAAGTATTTATAGAGTCATTCAGTCATATGCAAAAGTTTGAGCACCCCTGGTCAAATGACATGCTCTGTTTGTTTTCTGAGTGAGAATGCATTAACATCCTCTACAGAGAACTCGGAAATACGGCCTTTTCCCGCCAAGTTTAGTGCATTATTTCTATTTATTTATTTAAAATTTTGGAAAAACATAAAGAAAAACCGGGGCCGGATTCACAAAAACGCTTTTAAGAAAAAGGTTCTTAAAAGAAAAACGTTCATAAGAATGTTCTTAAATGCAGTTCTCGAAATAAAATTGATCTTAACAATTTTCTTTAGATTTTCTCAAGAACAATCTTCATTGTTTTGTTATGTCTTTCGATATAGCACTTCATTTGATTCATGTTGTTTACATTTTTACTGCAAATTTTTCACTGCAGAAATCTTAATATCTAATATTTCTTATTTTGAGATATTTGTATGAAAATTATAAGATTGTTTAATGTATTCTTTGGTATTTCTTTACTCATATTAAGTAATTTTATTAAGTAAAATCATCTCATTTTTTGGCAAATAATTTTGCTTGTTTCAATTTCTTACAATAAGCATATTTATCTGCCAATATAGTGAGAATAATAATAATACTTAATAAAAATACTGGAAACAAGTCAAAAGTTGCTTTTTACCACAACAGTGTTAACTGTTATTTAGTTTAATCCACACAGAGGAGCAAAATGGTGGAAAAACATCAAACCAAGCATTTAAATAATTTAGGAAACAAGGACCAGAGGTTATGGAAGAAGGAAATACAGTAATTGTGGGATGACAGAGGAAAGCAAGAGACGAGGATGGACAAGAGCAGATAAAGGGATAAATGTAGTCACTCACCTCGTCAGCTCTTACGGTCAATTATTTAATTATTTATTTATTTAATTATTTATTTAATTATATTATTAATTATTTTCAAAAAAGCACTTGTTCTCAGAAATATTCCTAAGAAAAAGTTAAGAAAAGAAAATAAGAAGTTATTTGAAGAATAAAAGAGTGAAATTTTAGAAGATTTTCTTTCTTAAGACACTGTTGTGAATCCAGCCCATGCTTTTTTACAGTACAGGGTGATTTCAAAAAGATTTATTTCACTTCTAAATTGTTACAGATCAATGCAGTGAACTGTAAATGGTTTAAATGAGCATAAAGTTTATGTAATTGTACAAGGTCTCAGTCTGAACCTCCTCCAGCTGTACGGACTCATCCCACACTGGATTGAGCGTATCGGGTGTCGCTGCACTCACGGCTCTTTCAGTGAGATTTCGGAGATCATCCAGTGCTGTGGAACCAACGCCGAACACTCTGAGCTGTTGAAGCTTCACTGCCCATAAAATCACGCTGCAGTTATGACGGATTCACTTATTGAAGTGGAGAACGCAGAACGCTTTCTGCTCAGGGGTCTCATCTCCTCTCAGACTGAAGGGAGCCACAGTCAGAAACTCTATGACCCCCTCTTACAGTTGGATTGTGATTGGTTCCTCACGGTTGTAAAAGTATGGGCTTTGAAATCGGATGAATCTTTTTTAATCACCCTGTATATCAAATTAAAAAAATAAACAGTAATTGTGTTTTCAAGTGTGCAGTAGTGTGTCTCTGTAGAGGATGTATAAACTTATTTACACTCAGAAATCAACAAAAAAACATCATTTGACCAGGGACGGCCGAACCTTTACCTATGACTGTCTATAGTGTAGAACGTCATCAATAAAAAGCATAGATTTGCATTGGTAATATCATGAAGCGTTAAATTAATTGAATGAGCTCAACATTGGTTTGCATATGAGAGCAGATTTCCACTGAAGTTTGAGTCCAGGGGGAGGAATGCATGTCATTGTCCAAATTTCCAAAGAAAAAGAAAGTAAGAATGCAAAAACAAAACATAAAGTGATAAATAAGTGTTGGCTTACTTGTGGATGTAATACAGTCGTGCAGTTATGATCGTGTTACAGTAGCAGAGAAGAATGAACACTTTGTTACAGTGCAGCTGAGACACCATACAGTCTGTACTTCTTTAATAGCTGGTTGTACTGACACTGTCACTGGGTTTGGGTTTAAACAGGACATTATTTCAAAACCCCACAGCATTCAGGTAGTAACATCCTAAACACTCTGTCTTACAGTATTACTGAGTAAAACACCACAGAACCTTCAGGATTTTGCTCTCTGTCACAACACTAATGTTGAATATACAGTCAGATACAAAGGTTTGGGCACCCCTGATCAAATTCCATGTTTTGTAGGTTAGTATAATTTGTGAGGAAATGTAACCGAACACTTTTATCCAGCAACAGCTATAAACAATAAAACAGTCCGTGTTCCAGCATTTAAACAATCGTCTTTAAAGCACTAAATTCGAAGCTGTCAGGAAAAAACACTTCAGATGTTTTTTATTTCAGTATTTATGGCCTTTTAACTCCCAATTACAGCATCATCCCCACAGTAATTCACTGTTTTTTCACAGAAAATATCTGCAGCTGAGCTGATTTCACTGCAGTGTTTATTACTGAGACATGACTTTAGACTCAAAGGACAAAAGAAAAGGCTCATTCTTAAAGTCAAAATTAAAGCTGGTTAAGACTGGAAATTGAAAATAAAAGTCCAAAATGTGAAAAGTTCTCAGTCAAATGACATTTATTGACTTTCTTCGTGCAAATAAGTGATCAGACTTAAATATGAAGAATTTTGGAAAATTTAAGTGCACAATTTCTATTCATTGCAGTTTAACATATAAAATAAATCAAACAATATAAAATGTGCCAGTACTTTTGCACAGGCCACACTGTGTGTTCCCCCCCCCAATATGTTAAATTGAGCAAATAAACAAATAAAAGAAATAACGCTGGTCTTAATTGACTCACTAAGAAAAGCCCAAAAGGTCTCAGTCAAATGACATTTATTGACTTTCTATGTGAAAATAAGTGAACACACCCTCTACAGAAACACATGCTTTTCAAATTCCAGTCTTAACCAGCTTTAATTTTGACTTTAAGAATGAGCCTTTTCTTTTGTCCTTTGAGTCTAAAGTCATGTCTCAGTAATAAACACTGCAGTGAAATCAGCTCAGCTGCAGATATTTTCTGTGAAAAAACAGTGAATTACTGTGATGATGCTGTAATTGGGAGTTAAAAGGGCGTAAATATGGAAATAAAAACGTAGTGTTTTTTTTCTGACAGCTTGGATTTTGGTGTTTTAAAGGTTTTTTGATTGTTTAAATGCTGGAACACGGACAGTTTTATTGTTTATTGCTGTTGCTGGATAAAAGTGTTCGGTTACATTTCCTCACCAATTCTATTAGTTAAAGTGAAAATGTCTGCAGCTGCATCTCAGTAATCTTGTGGTGCAGGTGGCTGTGGAATCACAGTAAGCAGCTGATAGTTCACTGTGATTTACTGTTAATATGGTTTCAGTAAAGTCATGCCACTAGTAGCCAGTGATTTACTGTCATTTTACAGTGAAATTATACCGTTTGGCAGTAATTGTGTTGAAAAAATATTGTTGCCATCAAAAACACAACATATGTCTCTATTCTTACTTATTTTTTTCCACAAGCAGATGCAGCTCTTTACATACATGTTTCTTAGACAGTGATGATATTAATCTTGTTCATGCTCAATGTAAAAATGTCACTGTAAAATGACAGTGAATCACTGGCTGCATTACCTTCACAGTAATTTACTGAGCCATATTAACAGTAAAATATCAGCTGCATACTGCGACTCCACAGCTATTACACCACAAGATGACGGAGATGGAGCTGTTAGAATAACAGTAATCTCCTGTAAAAGAAATATGAATCAGTGGCCAACTGTGCACTGAAAACATTTATGAAAATATTGACTTTTAGTTTCATAGACATATAAACCAATTTACTATTTAAGTAAACTAAGTAAACAATTCCTTATCAATGAAAAGTTCAGTTCTGTTCACCATGTTTTGCTGTATGTACTCAGAATATTTCGAAAACATAAATACATGTACAGAGACATTTTAACCTTGCTTATGATTTGCACAAACATGACCAAAAACCCAATTCATAACAATACAATTTTTGAACACCTTCATCGTCGTTCCAGCATTAAAACTAAAAAAAAAAGAAAACAAGCATTAAAACCTGAATCATCAGAATAAAAACACTTGAAATGTTTTAATTACAATGTTTATGCCTTTTTAACTCTATCATTTGCCATAATGCTGTACGGTACAGCCCAACATCAACCTCAAAGTAATTTGCTGTATTATAGAATGCAGCTTTTTACTGTGAATAAATGTTAAATATTGTGAAATCATGTCAATAATTAACAGTAATTAACAGCAGATTCATTTTATTCAGTGTACAGTTTTACAGTTTTGGACTTTTGCCCTTTTGTTTGTATTTTTTCAATGGAAAACATGTTAATACTTTACATTTGGTTTAGACCAAACACTGTATTATTCGTGGTAAACATTAATGCAGTTTAAATGACACAAACGGAAAAAAACCTGGTCGGTTACAGAAACGTCACTGCTTCGTCCGTCTTCTCACCTCTTTTTCACAGACTTGCTGAGCAGTCTGAGTTGAGTCCAGTCTTGCTCACCCCTGGAAAAAGCAAATAAGCGACAGGCGGCTGCAAACTGGACGTCGGCCACAGTGGACAGTTACACGGCACCATGTACCCAGGCTTCGTTGGTTGCATTGGACATCCCAGTGTGCCCAAGAGTGCGCTGTGGTAGCCCAGTGTGGAGGTGTAAAAAGCATGAGGCAGTTCTCTGATCTTCTGCGCTCCGGCAGAGCTGAGGTGGCTCCCACCAAAGAATGCAGAAGACTGTGTGGACCCAGACGGATGCAGGTACCTTGGACTGTCCATGCAGAAGGAAAGAGCCTCTCTGGCTTGGTGCGGCTCTACTAGGAAAGGCGAGGGAAACACGAAGCCGTCACTCCTCTTGGATTTTCTCCTGGGTCTGTATTTGTAGTTGGGATGTTCCTTCATGTGCTGAGCTCGAAGCCTTTTGGCTTCGTCGATGTAAGGTCTCTTCTCAGCCTCGGAGAGGAGTTTCCACTCAGCTCCGAGCCGTTTGCTGATCTCAGAGTTGTGCATTTTGGGGTTCTCCATCGCCATCTGCCTCCTCTGGCCTCGGGACCACACCATGAATGCATTCATGGGTCTCTTGATGTGATCCACGGGCTTCGACATGTTCCTCAAAGAGCATTTAACTGATTTGGAGAGGCTGGTTTCAGCAGGAAGAGAAAAGAGAACCTCTACAGGACCTTAAAGTGCCGCTGGATGGGGAGGCTTCGTGCTCAGGTGGATGCTGGAGGATGCGACGCGTGGTCCATTCTTGTGTAAGCGATGCTTCTAAAGCTGTTCGCCTTTAGTTTTGATCCTTTTTGAGAGGGGATTTCCAGTCAAGTGAGCGGAGTTTCAGAGAAAGCTTTAGTGTGAAGACAGAGCGCTGTGTCAGAGCCTCACCCTTCAGCCCCCGGCACCCAATCAGCCTCAGCAACATCACACTATTACAATGAGACCAGAAAAAAACAGCCAGTGAACAGAAACCTTTCTTCCATCAAGTAAACAAAGCTGAATAAAATAAAATCTCTCTTTTGTTTGGCTGGTAAAGTCTGTACTTTACACTATAAAGAACTGATGTACCTTTACAGTATTACATCTACTGTATTGCTTAAATATAGCAGATTGCTGTAAATGAATGTGGTGCATTTTTGAAAAAACAGGTCAAGATTCTTGTCAAATAAGTTAAAATGTTTTAATTTTACAGCAATTTTCAGTTTTTTTGTAAAGGATATTGGGACCTGGCCGGTACTCTGAATACTGGAATGACAGGCTGCAGCTTCACAGCATCCCTTTTGGTCCAGTTTTGGTCATTTTCATTAACTTGCTTTAATTTTTTATGTACAGTTTATTTGATTTGAGTAAAAATAAGTGAATGCATCCTCTATAAAGAATGTGTTTCTGCATGTTTAAGGCACAATTACTGTTTAACATACTAGGAGGAAAAACAAGACTTAAAAATGTGGCCTGTGCAAACATTATGGCACAATTTATATTCACTGTTTTAGTTTTTTTTAATATGACTTAATAAACTTAGCAAATGAATAGAAATTGTGCATTGAAAGTTGCAGAAAAATGTCATATTTGACAGTCTGCTTCCTGTAGAGGACATGTTCACTTATTTTCACTTAGAAAATCAACAAAATGTCATTTCACTGGGGGTGTTAAAACTTTTGCATACAGCTGTATTAACTGTACATTAGGAATTTAGAAATAGTGAATCATTATATAATATATATTAGTTCCCTAAAGAACCTTTCAGGTTTAAACAAGTTTAAATCACATAATCAAAAGGTTCTAGGTCGATCCCTTATACTGGTATAGCACCTTTTTTTATTCACTGATTCACTGACTGACTCATTTTCTGAGAGACTCACGGACTCATTGATTCACTCATTGACTCACTGTTATGGTTGCTGAATGACTGACTGACCCTGTGACTCTCTGAGAGACTCACTGACTCATAGATTCACTCACTGACTCACTGTCATGGTTCCTGAATGACTGATTGACTCAATGACTCTCTGAGAGACTCACTGACTCATTTATTCACTGACTGACACACTGTCAGGGTTCCTTAATGACTGACGCAGTGACCCTCTGAATTATTTACTGATTTACTGACCCATTGACACTGATTCACTGACTAATTCACTGATTCATTAAATAACTCACCAATTGGCTCATTACTTTATTGACTAAATGATTGATTCACTGATGGATTCAGTTACTGACTCAGTGACTCTCTGAGAGACTCACTGGCTCCTTGATTCACTGACTGACTCACTGAGAGGGGTGCCAAATGACTGATTGACTTAGTGTCTCTCTGAGAGACTCATTGATTCATTGTAAACACTTTGATTCTACAGTGGGATGACTTCAGAGCTGTGCCAGTCTTTTTTCCAATTTCACCTCAAAGCATTTGGGCCTTGTACTACGTAAATAAAAAGCTCAGATTCAAGCTCATGCTCAGATTTGCCAGCTCCAGCTCCAGCTGACTTTGACTTCGACAGTTTGTTCTCTGCTTTGACTCAATGGCTGAAGGCTTAAGCGTCTTTGTGAATCTTGTGCTGAAGCCTCGCTCAATCCTCTCAGCTAAATAAACCATGAATTTGGCCTTTGTCTGCTGGCAAAAGAAACATTCACGAGATTTGGTTTGGTGGTCTTCAGAGGAAATGTCTTATTCTTCTCCTGCTGCAATGCTGGACGGAATACAGTCAACAAGGCCAGCATAAAGAATTAGTAAACAAAGGCCATGAAGAAATGTACGCCATACTCTACCAAAGATGTGAGACGATTCTGTTCACGACAGAAAACTTTAATTATGCTGAGACTATGCACTCCACAGCCGCTTTCTTAGAAACCCCTGCATTGTACATGCTAACTACTAAAAAAGCAAACGTCTGATGCCTAACATGTCTTGGCTAGTCAGATACGGTACTGTGCAAAAGTCAGAGACCACTCTTCATTTAATTCCCAGTCAAAATGACCATTAAGCCTTTGGAACCCCAGACTTGTTTATCTTTAGGCCTAGGGTCTGTTTATACTTATAGTTCGGTTTCCTTGGTCCTGAGCAGTATGTGAAATCCCCCCTGGTGTTTGGGGGGGTCCCATGTTTGCTGGCTGGCTGCTAACATCACCCGCCATAGTGGCCCTAATGCCAGATTCAGCACCAAATCTGTATTCGAGCATCTGTTTTACCCCAGTGGACAGCACAATTTCATGCCAGATCTCTTCACTGACATACCAGAATTGAGATTTTGAGACATTCAGAGGATTCAAGAGGTTAATTAATTAATTAAGTGACCCTTATTAGTCCCACAACCAGGAAATTTGACCTCCGCATTTAACCCATCCATGCAGTGAAACACCACACACACATTAGGGGGCAATCAGCGCACTTGCCCAGAGCAGTGGGCAGCCCTATCCACAGCACCTGGGGAGCAGTTGGGGGTTAGGTGTCTTGCTCAAGGATACCTCAGTCACGTACTGTGAGCTCTGGGGATCGAACTGGTGACCTTCCGATCACAGGGCCGGTTCCCTAACCTCCAGCCCATGACAATTAGGGGTACTGATCCCCCGAGACCCCCCTGGTCCAGATTAGAACAGAAAATGATCCATTGTTGGCTATTTAGTTCGCTTTGCATTCTCACTGACAATTGACATCAAGCCAAAAGATGGCAACCAAAGTCATACAGACAAAAATCTGCAACTGATTAGGCAGATTCTATCATGTACAGTTGATGAAAATAACTGGGATGATTTGCAACGAACCTTCTGAATAACACTGTACAATCATTCTTATCTTAACAAGAATATGTATGTCTTGTTTTATCTCTGTCTTGTAATATATTAAAGCAATAAGCCATGAGAGGCAGCGCTTTACCACAGTTTCTTCATAAGTCCTTATCCACTCTATAATGACCAGTTCTGAGTTTAGAGCTCATGCAGACAGTCTTCAGAACATCTTTAGAACGTCTTTTGTGTTCACATTTCAAGTGAAGCGCATAGGAAATTATTTAGAAGCAGACCTCCTTTGAGGGCCTTGGTCTGCTTATTCGGACCAGGGTTCCTTTAAACCCAATCAAACCTGCCGAGTGCGAACACGCCCTTATTCTTCATTTATCTCCTTTATAGCTAATATTTAAGTTATTTAAGTATGAGAGTGAGATACAGATGCATGCACCCATATGAACTCCTGGGGTTAAAGATGTTCATTTTTCAGTGTCAGGCAAAAAAAGTAGAAATTCATCAGAAGCTTCAACAACTGAATATATTGTCACTGTCCAATGAAAAACATGCATCTTACTTTTCTGCATCGTTTATGCTGAGATGATTGGACCAATAGAAATGCTCCAAAATTGCTTAGAATAAAGTACCTTTCCACTGCAAGTAAACTTTAAAGTTACTATTTTGGAGATACCTGTTTTTCTTTGGACAGCGGCACTAATTTTCAGTGAGTCTCTCTTTCTCTTTATGCCAGCTTCCATTCTTTTCAGGAGCCTCACTTTCAGCTCCTCAAAGAATCTGCAGACACGCCTCCAAAGCTCAGTCTTAGAAGCTGGTTGATGATTTTCTGAAGTAATCAAACCCATTCAGTGGTGCTGAGCTCTGGACTCTGGGGCGGTCAGTCCATCGTTCAGCTTCTTTGTTTGATGTGTCCGTCTCCTTTTCTCAGTGAGGTTCTTCTAGATCAGCTACATGTCCTTTCAGACCCACAGTGCTGAGTGGTCTTCTCACAGTGGAAGGATGGACAGAAACACCTGTGGATGTTTTCAGATCTGAAGCAGCTTGATTTTCTCCTCTCTCTCAAACATCAAAGCTTTAAGTGCTGTTTTGGTGTCTATCAGGTCTTCTAGGTGGTTGTTAGGAGCAACATTTTCTCTGTAGCTTTTTTCAGCTGCAGTTCTTGAAACTCTTGTTTTTTCCTGTTGACTCATGGATTATATCATATCTAATCTCCTCTTAATGGCCGTGTAGAAATGAAATAAATGAAGGGTGCTTTCAGACATCTGCACTGTACTGTGTGTGTTGGGGTAAGAAGGGGGGGGTTTATCTGCTTCAGGCAGGGATTTCACACAGAGGTGGGCACTGACCACAGTATGAAGTTGATTGGTTTGTATTGGCCCTCACTGCCAGATAAGGCCCCCACTGATGGAGCCTTCAAACCTAAGATTTCTCACCAGACATTTTCTTTCATCAGCAGGAGATTGGGAGGTAGATGGTCTTCTGGTCTGCACTGATACCTTTTTACACAGCATGGGATTCTCTTGCAGTAAGAAGAAACAAGGCTACGCAATCCCTCTATCAGGTTTCAGAGAGAAAGATGAATGAGAAGTATGTGATACTCGGTGCCTTACATTGCTTGTCAGTAGTTTGGGAACACCAAGCTTTTTACAACAGTTTTACTATAGATTAATATATTTTCTTTTTCACAACTTTACCATTTTTCTTTACAGATCTGAAGTAACAGCTGATACAAGCTTTTCTCCCATGGTTTTGATGTCAGCACTTATCACCACTCAAACCTTTCAAGTGTTTAAACCAGCTTTGGACCAAAAGAGTTTTAAAGTATACTTTTAACAATAGTTTAGAAAAGAAAATTGTCAAATTATGAAGTAAGCAAAACCTGCTCTTCATTCCAAGGACTATGACACTGGGGTGCCAGGAGGGCCAAGTCCTTCTTATTTGGAAGACAACCTTGTTCTTGCATCCTGATGCCTTTATTTCCACCTTAAACAAATAAACGCGACTGCCAAAGCTCTCTTTAATATGCGCTATATAGCCAAAAGTATGTGGACACCACTCCTAATTTTTTAATTCAGGTGTTTCAGCCACATCCATGTTGCATTTCTCATTGCAGAGCTCCAAACTGCCTCTAGAAGCAGCAAGAACTGTGTGTCAGGAGCTTCATGAAATGGGTTTCCAGGCCGGCAGATGCACAGAAGCCTAAGATCACTATGCACAATACCAAGCGTTGGCTGGAGTGGTGTAAAGTGCCGCCACTGGACTCTGGAGCAGTGAATGAATCAGCTTCTCTGTCTGTCAGTCTGAGGAACGAATCTGGGTTTGGTGGAGGTCATTAGAACGATACCTACCGGAATGCACAGTGGCAGTAAAGTTTGGTGGAGAAGGGATAATGGGCTAGGGCTGTTTTTCAGGCCCCTTAGTTCCAGTGAAGAGTGGTGCTACAGCACACGAAGACATTTTACACAATTATATCGCTTTTGTCGGAAGAAAACCTTGCGTATCTCCAAAATGGTGACTTTACAGGAGAATGAAAAAACTTACTTTACTTTTAATGTAAGTCAAAGGAACCAGATGTCTTTTCAAGTCATTTTGAGCCATTTCTTTTGGTCCATCCATCATGAAATGTACACACAATATAAATGGCAACAGGTGTTTTTAGATTATGTCAAAAACTCAAAAACAACAAAAATCAAAATACAAGGTTTTCTTCCGACAATAGTGATATGCTTCCAGCTTTGTGTTAGCATTTTGGGGAAGAGTCTTACCTGTTCCAGCATGACTGAGCCCCTGAGCACAGGGCAGCTCCATAAAGACATGGTATGACCAGTTTGGTATGGAAGAACTCCTGTGGCCTGCACAGAGCCCTGACCTCAACCCCACTGAGCACTTGTGGGATGAACTGGAAAGTAGGCTGTGAGCCAGACCCCTGGCATCAGTGTCTGACCTCACATTGACTGAAAATTCAAATTCCCACAGACACACTACAAAATCTTGAGGAAAGTTTTTCCAGAATAGTGGAGACTGTTTGGGGGGCAACTCCATATTAATGCCCATGTTTATGTAATGGGATGTCCAATGAGCTCATATAGGTGTTTTGGCCATATAGTACACCAGTCTTCAAGCATTTGCCCCACGCATCTAATCCTAGTGCTGCTAAAGGTAAAACTCTGGTTAATTAGCCTTTACCTGATTCTGACATAATGTGTCCTAGCAGAACTGTTCACAGTGGTGGTGAATGGAACCAGACATCTGCCTCTAAAAGCTCCCTCACAGAAAGGTGTTATGAATAACAACTGCCTGATGTCTGAGACACTGACGCTGTATTTTTTATTAATAGTCCCTGTTTTGTCCCATACAATGAACCATTTTCACATCAAACCACTCTGAATGAGACAGTGGATTCTCCTTTAACGGCTGTATAAGTGTGTGATGGAGTAGGAATGCAGTTGGTCGGCCATAAACCTACATACAGTATATCTCGCCCAATGTTTTACACTTTCCCATCCAATGAAGGGTTTCTGGGCGTCACCGAGACATTTATGAGGGGAATCCTTCAGATTAGCTCTGCACCGCGGGGATTTCGGTAAAGCTTGCACTTATTTTAATCATATTTGGGAGAAGTCAAGCTTCTCTAATAGCCTTTCATGAAAATATTGCTAGTAAAGTGTGTTTAAGGAAAGCAAGGCGACAGCTCCAATCCTGAGACATGTCATGCACCACCTTCTCCCAGCCTGGTGACATTAATGCTGGAACCATTTGGAGATAAATCCAGCGGCCATTCCAGCAGGCCTATCTGCAAGCCTTCGGATCGCACGAGTCAGCAAAAGCCACAAAGACACACTTGCAATGAGGCATTTGAGAGGAAAAGCGCCAAACGCAGGCCACAGATTTTGAACGAGCCACGGCAAATTAGGTGCCAGCTTGCAAGTGAAATGTGTGGGGTAAGCAGGACGATGCTTAAGAGGAGCTCAGCTGGGATCTTGTAGGATAGGATGATTATTTTGGTCTGAAATGTCAGACGTGTAATAAAGTGTCAGTGACCCAGGACTGCGCATTAGTTGTTTACAACTTGAAGACTTTTGGTTTTTTGGTATTCAACTTTCCATTTTCCTCTTTTTATTCAACTCAGACTCAGTGGCCACTTTATTGGAAATGTCTCTTGTAGCTCCACCTTGCTGGTGTACAGTTAGAGACCAGTGGTGGACAAAGTACACAAACCATGTACTTGAGTTAAAGTAGAGACACCCAAGGTAAAATATTACTCCAGTAAAAGTAGAAGTTCCTCCCTTTAGACCTCCATTTGAGTAAAAGTACTAAAGTATTTACCTTCAAATGTACTTAAGTATCAAAAGTAAAAGTACTAAAAGAGTAATTCTGGCTCTGATGTCCTGTTATCATTTTTATAACAAGACTCTCTTCATGAACTCATTTCAGGTGAAAGTCCTCCAGCGTCTCTCTTGGTAAACCAGTCTTTTAATAGAACGTCATTAATTAGTGACGCTGACGTCTATTAAAATGATCATAAGCACAAAACACTGAAGGTAAACAGTTTCCATCAGGGAGAACCGAGTGGCTCTGAAATCACTTTTACACACAAGCAAAGTTTCAGTTTAAGATTTATTTACAACTTAGTTCCAAGTTTAAGTTGAATAAAAACCGGCTTTAAACTCAGGATCACAGATGAGCTCCTTTACTATGTTGATCTGTAGGCCTCTGTTCATAAACATAAACCAGCCCAAACTAATTTACTATAAAATGAAATGGTGTTTGTAGAAATTCAGAACAAAGCCGCTGTTACAGGATAGCTGAGTGGAGGTTTAAAAACACTGGAAAACGGGAAGTTCCGATGCAGGAAGGTTTATTAAGTCCACAGCAAAAAAGTGCACGTTGTTCCAAAATCCCAAAAATAATTAATTCAAAAAGAAAAATGAAAATAAAGGGAAGGCAAAACCAAAAAAAAAAATCAACTTGATACAAACTCCTATCAAAAAACATGCCTTCAACTATGGCCTTACACACAGAACTGCACACCAAGCTAGCTTCACCCTCACTCTCACCAAACATGCGAGTTCTCCATTTTATAAACCCCTTAACCTATTGGGTTCAACCAACCACAGGTAAGTTTGCAGGTAAGTTTTAAAATGTACCAATTCTTTATATTTATAAATTTTACTTTAGTTAATCTATATTATTTAATCAATATTTTAACATAAATATAAAACATTTAATATTAAAACATTCCTACTGCAACTACTATTTGGAACCATGAAAACTGGTCCCCCTCCCCCTGCTCAAGCATGGGAGATGGAACATTCCACTTATAGGACAACCCCAAGACTACATAACCCACAACCCCCTTAGGCTCGGATCCTTTGACCTGCAACAGGCTGCTGCCATGCTGCAACAAACAGGTAAGTCAAACTCCTCACAAAACAAAGTTATTTCAAATAAATAGAATAATAGATAAATTGGTTATTCTCTACACCATCAGCTGGCCACCCTGAACAGTGCAAGATAATCACAATTGTTTTGATTTGCAGAGTCTCAAAAAGGTCCGCCTGGTGTTTGCCGCTGCAGCCATGTGGGTAACAATAAAAGAGTCTTTAAAACTTGGAGGTTGTCTTGTGTTTTCTAAAATTTCATGGAACGGACGAGAGCTCCGTTTCAGCCGCGTCAGTCACGACTGCATATGTGGACATATTTCTATATTGTGCTCTATTTACACAAAGTTAGGTTAGTTCATCATTTATGTTGAACAGACTCTCCCAAAATTTTACGCTGCTGCGCTGACGTTGAACCGTGTGCTGCACTGGGTCGGTATGACCAACAGGTCAAAACCAGCTCTAAACAAAGTGACCGCTGTGCCCTGATTGGAGTGAAAAAAGTCAGATATTAGACTCTGAAATGTAGTGGAGTGAAAATAAAAAGTCTCCCAGAATGGAAAAACTTCAGTACAGATACACAAAAAAAATACTTTAGTACAGAAACTAATTACATTTACTCAGTTACTGTCCACCACTGTTAGAGACAGTAGACCATCTTTTGATGCACAGAGTGTGTTGGTGCTGAGAACAGTCCACCAGTCCAATTATATCTGGACATCAATGGTCCTCGGGTCAGAAAACTGGCTGTCTACAGTGCTGTGAAAAAGTATTTGCCTCTCACCTGAGTTCTTCTATTTTTGCTTATTTGTCAACACAAACATTTCAGATCATTCAACTCATTTTAGTGTAAGATAAACACACAGCCCAGCTTTTAAATTATCATTCCATTTATTAAAGATTATGTGAAAAAGTAACTGCCCCTAAACCTAATAACTGGTTGTGCGTCACTCGGCTGTAACAGCCTCAGTCATACGATTGCGATCACTGACCACTGTGGAGGAATGTTGTCCCACTCTTCTTTACAGAATTGTTTTAATTTGGCTACATTGGAGGGTTTTTGAGCGTGAACTGACCGTTTAAGGTCTTGACGTCGGATTCAAGTCAGGACTTCGACTCGGCCGCTGCAAGACCTTAATACTGTTTGTTTTGAGGCACTGAGAGGTGGACTTGCTTTTGTGCTTCAGATCTTTGTCCTGCTGCATAACCCAACTGCGCTTGAGCTTTAGGTCACGGGTGGACATTCTCCTTCAGGATCTTCTGACAGAGAGCAGAACCACACTACCACCACCGTGGTTGATTGCCGTAACACTGATGTGGTGGTGGTGTGTTAGTGTGTGTTGTGCTGGTACAAGTGGATCAGACACAGTAGCACTGTTGGAGTTTTTAAACACCTCAGTGTCACTGCTGGACTGAGAATAGTCCATCAACCAAAAATATCCAGCCAGCAGCGTCCTGTGACCACTGATGGACTAGAGGATGACCAACACAAACTGTGCAGCAGCAGATGAGCTGTCGTCTCTGACTTTACATCTACAAGGTGGACCGACAAAGTAGGAGTGTCTAATGAGTGGACACAGTGAGTGGACACAGTGTTTAAAACTCCAGCAGCACTGCTGTGTCTGATCCACTCATACCAGCACAACACACACTAACACACCACCACATCAGTGTCACTGCAGTGCTGAGAATGACCCACCACCCAAATAGTACCTGCTCTGTGAGGGTCCATGGGGGTCCTGACCACTGAAGAACAGTGTAAAAGGGGGTAACAAAGTATCAGAGAAACAGATGGACTGCAGTCTGTAACTGTAGAACTACAAAGTGCAGCTATACAGTAAGTGGAGCTGATAAAGTGGACAATGAGCTCAGAAGCAAGGAGGTGGTCATGATGTTATGCCTAATGGGTGCATATCATAGAGATGCCCAGTCAAAAAAATGAAATGTTAAATGTTGAATTTACATAAAAATGTTATGTCAAGTTGTTCCCAATCTTTGTGGCAGCTTCAGAGATACTTGATTGGGTAATTTGTACTTAATGAGAATCACACTAAATAATTTTAGCACCTTCTGATTATCCAGACTGATTATTTTATGTATTACTCAAAAAGACAATGTTGAAATAACTTTAAAATGTTTTGGCCTGTGGTTTGCGCAGCTGTGTTAATTAGCGTTTAGGATCAGTTCATTGAGTAATAAGTGTTCAGTGAGTTTAAGTAAACATCAAGTTAAAAGGTTTGAGTCACATCTACATCGTTTAATGAAGTTGTTACTGAACTACTGCAGAATCACACTCGGCAAAAGTCTTCACCAGCACCAAAGTTCAAAGGCGTCAATCCTTTTCCTGTCCTGTTTTCTTACAGTTCAGCATAACAGACGGCATAATTTCATAATAAGCTTATTTTCAGGGACCAGAATTTGACCAGAATCTCCAGAATTTGGATTTTTGAGACATCCTGGGGGTCCCAGACCCTCCCGGACCCCCTGTCTTTCACACTTTGGCACTTGCATTATCATAAAGGTGATCCTTCCTCGGCTTTGACTGAGGTTTGACCTCTGTCTCGACGGTTCAGCTCTAACAGTCACGGTTCACAGGTAATGTAATTTATTTAAGCAATTTGGTGGCCGTAGATCATCACAGCTGTGATGTTATTGGTGATAACACTCCTCGAGTGTTCTACTGCTTTAATCTTCTTCTTCTTTCGCCTGCTCCCTTTAGGGGTCGCCACAGCGGATCATCTGCCTCCATCTTGCCCTATCCACTGCCTCCTCTACTTTTACACCAACCGTCTCCATGTCCACCTTTACTACATCCATAAACCTTCTCTGAGGTCTACCTCTTCTCCTTCTGCCCGGCAGCTCCATCTCCAACATTCTTTGCCCAATATATCCACTATTCCTCCTCAACACATGTCCAAACCATCTCAACCTGGCCTCTCTGGCTTTATCTCCAAACTGCTCCACCTTCACTGTCCCTCTGATCTGCTCATTTCTAATCTTGTTCTACTGCTTTAATACAACAGTTAAATTAATAAAGTAAGAAATTAATTAACTGGGCCGTTAACGCGGTGTTTAATATGTTTTAATGTTCAGCTCCTTTCTCCAAATTATAGTTCATTAACCAGCAGCTTGTTGGTATGTCAGAGTAACAAAACTGACCCAATATCAGGTTCAGCTCAGTTCGGTCAGTTTTTTCCATATCAGTATTAATGTTGCTTCTTACAGCCCGTTTAGTTTGGTGAATGGTATTGGGTTCATTTCTGGCTGATTCCAGGTTCTTCAGCTGTTCTTCTGTCACAGCTGCCGACTGAAAAGCTGCTCAGTGGTGACGACAGTTCGGGAATTTAGTGTCGTCTCATCTTCAGAGTCGGACCAAATCGGCTGTTGGTCAAATGTGATCTTAACAGTGTCCGTTTTCTGTTTGTGGCAAAGTAAGAAGTAAAAACGTTCAAATGGCTTGAGCGTCTCCTACAGCTGTCAAAGTTGTTGCTTAGCAACAGCATCTCAGCAGAGTGACACAGTGTTTGTGAAAAAGCCGTGATGTGATGGTGAAACAACAGCAGTTAGAACTTTCTCAACCAATCAGCTCACATGGCCGGAACTAACTGTTGTATACTATAACTCTGTTTGTGCCGGTTTTGCTAGACGCGTGTGTGAAGTTGTGGTCGTGTGATGAGGATGTTTGGGTTTGAGGATCTTTCTGTAAGAATGAAATCCTATTCGCACTAAAACATCCAGCAGATTATGAGGGCAGTTTAAGAAGATTTGGAGCTCAACACATCTCTGACTGCACCCAACACCACCACCCCCCTCCCCACACACATACCCTCGGCTCTCATTCTCTCTCTCTCTCTCTCTCTCTCTCTCTCTCTCTCTCTCTCTCTCTCTCTCTCCCTCTCTCTCTATCTCTCTCTCTTTCTCTATCTCTCTCTCTCTCTATCTCTCTCTCTCTCTCTCTCTCTCTCTCTATCTCTCTCTCTCTCTCTCTCTCTCTCTATCTCTATCTCTCTCTCTCTCTCTCTCTATCTCTCTCTCTCTCTCTCTCTCTCTCTGTCTCTCTATCTGACTCTCTGTCTCTGTAGTTCTGGAAATAACGTAAAAGGCTCGATTTCTAACCACAGCCCTGTTTTTTTGAAGACGGTTTCATAAGCCAACCTTACTCGGCCTGAAGAGCACATAGTAACTGCACAAATCCATTTTAGACCAGATAGAAGCTGAAAACATTAACACCATTACTAGTTATATTTAAATATTTTAAAATAAAAAATGAGGTATGTTACAAGTTGGGGTGGGTGGTATTGTGGGTGGTATGAAGGTATGAAGGTATTTTATTGTGATAAATTTCAAGTTTATTTGTCATTGGCACAACATGTCAGGACATTTATGCACATTTATGTTAATTTAATTAAGAGACCCTTATTAGTCCCACAACGGGGAAATTTCACCTCTGCATTTAACCCGTCCGTGCAGTGAAACACCACATACACACTAGTGAAGACACACACACACACTAGGGGGCACTGAGCACATGGTGGGCAGCCCTATCCCCACGCCCGGGGAGCAGTTGGGGGTTAGGTGTCTTTTTTAAGGACACCTCAGTGATGTACTGTCAACTCTGGGGATCGAAACAACAACCTTCTTTTCACAGGGCTGGTTCCCAAACCTCCAGCTCACGACATTGTCGTGAGGCTCAGGTAATCACTCTACAGAAAATAGAAATATATTAAATATACACAAAATATTGAGACACAAGTGACTTAAGTGTTCTTGTGATAAATTATGTCACAATATGCTTTTCTGAGTATATCCTTAATATCATCAGCACTTAAGGAACACTGATCATTTTGTTTGATGCAGTTTGTAAAACAATGTAGTGTATATATATATTTATATTTATTATCTTCCAATCAATCTCAGAAAAAGCTAAATACTGTGAGGCCCGTCATGTATTGTGAAAATGTTTTGAAGTGTTATGATATATTATTTTACCGTTTTGCACACCCCTAGTTAGACTCACTGTTATTTTACTCTCTTAAACAGTTCATTATTACACATGAACAATATTTCAGCTTCTAAACTGCACTTTTAAAAATACTGGTCTATAGTATCACACTCAACTCCATCCTCTGGAACTGCCGTCTCAAACCAGATTTTATTCTAGCATCTTACTTACCCGCCTTATTACCCCACTTAGCTGACTTATTACCTCACTTGTCTCACTTATTACCCCCCTTATCTGACTTATTACCCCCCTTATCTGACTTATTACCCCACTTATCTGACTTATTAACCCACTAATCTGACTTATTACCCAAATTATGACTTATTACCCCACTTATATCACTTATTACCCCACTTATCTGACTTATTACCCCACTTATCTCACTTATTACCCCCCTTATCTGACTTATTACCCCACTTATCTGACTTATTAACCCACTAATCTGACTTATTACCCTAATTATGACTTATTACCCCACTTATCTGACTTATTACCCCACTTATCTGACTTATTACTCCACTTATCTGACTTATTACCCCACTTATCCGACTTATTACCCCACTTATCTGACTTATTACCTCACTTATCTGACTTATTACCATACTTATCACTTATTACCCCACTTATCTGACTTTGTACCCCCCTTATCTGACTTATTAACCCACTAATCTGACTTATTACCCTACTTATCACTTATTACCCCACTTATCAGATTTATTACCTGACTTATCTGACTTATTAACCCACTAATCTGATTTATTACCGTACTTATCACTTATTACCCCACTTATCAGATTTATTACCTGACTTATCTGACTGTTCCTCACTGATCTCTTTCTTTGCCACTACATACCCTTTAACTTTAGACTCAGCACAATGTAAAGGTTACAGGCATGCTTGTGTGTATTTATGACTGAGTGAGGCTACGTTTACATGTTTTATTATATTTTGATTTTATTTATATATTTTTTAGGCATGTGATGGACTGGCGACCTGTCCAGGGTGTGTCCTGCCTTCCGCCCGATGACCGCTGGTATAGGCTCCAGCACCCCACCGTGATCCAGAAAGATAAGCGGTTTAGATGATGTGTATGTGCATGTTATTTATGATAAGTAGAAGATTAGAAATGAGCAGATCAGAGGGACAGTGAAGGTGGAGCAGTTTGGAGATAAAGCCAGAGAGGCCAGGTTGAGATGGTTTGGACATGTGTTGAGGAGGAATAGTGGATATATTGGGCAAAGAATGTTGGAGATGGAGCTGCCGGGTAGAAGGAGAAGAGGAAGACCTCAGAGAAGGTTTATGGATGTAGTGAAGGTGGACATGGGGATGGTTGGTGTAAAAGTAGAGGAGGCAATGGATAGGGCAAGATGGAGCCAGATGATCCGCTGTGGCGACCCCTAAGGGGAGCAGCCGAAAGAAGAAGAAGTATGTGCATGTTATTTTATTTTATTTTATTTTATTTTATCTACTACATGTAACTGTGTGTCTGATAACGTGCTCTGTGAGCTCCTGTAACCAAATTCCTTGTATGTGCAAGCAAACCTGGCAAATAAAGCTTGATTCTGATTATTTCTTTTCAACATTTCAACATTTTAAACATTGAGACTTTTATTTTGAAAGTTAGGCCGCGTAGAGCGCCGCGGTACAGTATCGCCCTCTGGCGGTTCTGCGTGGAGGCGCCGCCCGTCAGTTCCGCAGGAATTTCAGCTATTCGACTCGTTTCTGCTCCGCTCGACCGAGAAAATCTCCGTAAGTCGACATTCTTCGAGTTTAGTCGCGTCTATGCAGCTCTGTGACTCCTCTGCTTGTTTTTAAACGCTCCCAGAGCAGCTAGTCCCTGAATTTTTGTTATAAATGTTAGTTTTGTTGTATTTCGCTAGACTAGCCAGCGTAGCTGCACCGCTAAAGCCAGTTTCCTGCAGGTTTAGCTTCTCTCTCTCTCCTCGTAAAGTCACTTAAAACTGAACCCTGCTGACCGAAACATCAACCTTTAGAGTCTGTTTTACCTCGTATTAGACTTTTCTACCTGGAATGTGTCTGTGGAATCGGTTTAAAAGCAAAAAGTTGACGTTTCGCCAGTTTCTTGTTCGAATTTTCCCGGTCCACCTTAAATGGTACGGCGCTCACAGTGTGGCACCTCTGGCTTTACGTTGCTGCTGCACTATTTAAGGTGGAACGGGGAATTCAAGCCAGAAGCTGGCGCTGCTCACATTTTTCATTCAATGCAGTTGGCTTAGCTAAGCTAGTTAACTGTCCAGCCCTTCCACATTCCCACAGTCTTATCAGTGAACGCGGCTAAATGCTAAACTTAAAGGGAAAACACCGATTTTTCAAAGTTTCTCCATAACTCACTGGTTGCGATACAAACCAAGTCACGCAGTGTGATTTGATGTGAACAGCAGTGTAGAGCAGGGAGTAGAGACGCCTACCAACGGGTTTTCTGTACAGTGGTGGTGATGGGAACCAGGGGTCACCATGGCTCACAAATATAGCCATTTTATTTACCATCCCAAACCATCTGTTTCACGAGGTGCACGTGTTCAAAACTTCATCACAGAACTGTCGTAAGACAGTGTCTCAGACATCAGGCAGTGTGTTCATAACTACATAACCTTTTGTGTGGGAGCTTTTAGAGGTAGACGTCTGGTTCCCATCACCGCCACTGTGAGCAGTTCTGATTCGGTAAGTTTCTCTAGTTTCACACCAAACCGCTCTGAATGAACTTTGCTGACATGTTAACCATTTAATCATGCAGAAAGTCTGAAAGATCAGTGGAGTTCCCCTTTAAACCTTATGATTGACAGCACTGATGGGCAGTTAACGTCCCTCATGAACACTTTACACCGCATTTAAACAGAGACAGACTTTTTTCAGACGTGTGATTTAACTGAACTTAGCGAGCGAAGTGCAGATCATATATATTACTCTCACTGGTCTATATCAGGTAAACATATGTATATATATATATATGTGTGTGTGTGTGTGTATATATATATATATAATGATCAGCATTACATGCTTTTCGTTTAAGCCTAATTAGTCTGATCCTGTGTGTATTATAGTCTTTATTCTTACTGCAGTTGATCTGGAAATGAAGGCATGTGTTCTGCTTTTATCTGTGCCTGATCCATGATACATAGACAGGTAGGCAGACAGACAGTCAGATAGATAGATAGAAATACAGACAGATAGATGAGCAGACAGATAGGTAGATAGACATGCACGTAGATAGATAAATGGACAGACAGATATACAGGTAGGTAGACAGACAGATAGGTAGATAGACATGCAGGTAGATAGATAAATTAGGCAGACAGATAAATGGACAGATAGACAGATAGGTAAACACACAGACAGATAGATGGACAGACAGATAGGCAGTCAGACAGATATATAGACAGATAGACGGACTGACAGACAGACAGGTAGATAGATAAATAGGTAGACAGATAAATGGACAGACACACAGATATGTAGGTAGACACACAGACAGATAGATGGACAGACAGATAAGTAGATAGACATGCAGATAGATGGATGGACAGACAGACAAGTAGATAGACATGTAGGTAGAGGTAGACAGATGGGCAGACAGACAGGTTTGGTTTATTGGCCTCTGTGGAGATCGGTGTAAAGCCGGTGTAGAGCTTCACATGAAATTAAAGGAGAACTCCACCAATTTACCAAAATTTCTGCAGTCGATGAGTCATAAACAAAGTCAGAGCGTTTTGGTGTGAAGTGGTTGATTGTAGAGACTCGGACGTCTTCACCGGGGGATGGTGATGGGAACCAGGCGTCGCCGTGACTACAGCACTAATAGTAGGTTCACCAGTGAACCTGCACGTCTTCCGAGCTTTTGTATGGAACGTTGATGATGGTAAAATAGTGGAAAACCTGCGTTTTCTTTGGGAACTATTTTGGCTCCCAACGCCCTGCATGTATCCCTCCACCATGAGTGTGTGTTAAAAATACACCTTTTCATAAACAGACGCCAGGGAGTGAATTCACAACTGCTTCATGCAGTGATTGGGAGACGTCTGCGTTCAGGCTTAGAGAACATTTAGAGCAATGAAGATTTGGACATTAATGTGTTAAACAAGTCAGAAATATTTCATCCCTCTGTTATGGATGCAGAGCGTGAAATTTGCCTACAAGCCAGCGTGTCTTCCCTGCCGGGTTCAGTTCAGTTAAAAAAAGGCGCAGAATGAACTTTCTGTGGTTTCGACTCGTTTTTGAATCGAGGATGTGCAAACGACAGCTCATTTCCTGTTCTGTCAGCATCTGAAGGCTACCTTTTGTGGCTTATGTGAGCTGAAGAGCCTCGTGGCGCTGATGTTACTCCACCTTTGGGTGATTTCTCGGATGCTCAGAGCCGTTTTCTGCCGTTTTTAAGTGAAATATCTGTTATTTTTTGCAGGGTTGGATCTCAGATCAGAATGTCTCAGGCTGACAAACTGAAGGTATGTACACATGTTTACTTTCATTTCAAGCCTGTGCGATGCGACCGTTTTGGTCTCTACTGCAGCTCCAGTGAAAGGGGAACTCCACCTATTTTTCAAAATTCTACGTAATTATGTAAACAAAGTTTTTCAGAGTGATTTGGTGTGAGACACTCCGTTCTAGAGAAACTTACCGAGCCGCAGTGATGGTGATAGGAACCAGACATCTGAACAGTTTAATGCATCTAAAAGCTGTTTTACAGACGTTATTACATGAAGTGGTTTATGAAATCGCTGCTTGATGTGTGACACGCATACATGCACTCAATAATCCGATCATAATCAGATTTCTGCAGTTATCAGATTATTCATATGGTCATGTAAGCACCACACTCCAATCTAGAAATCTGAATAAGAAATCTGATCAAGAGGCTGGATTTTAGCTCAGTAATCAGATTTCTCAGTGCTGTAAACTCTGATTTCCATCGGATTTCTCAGTCTGCGCATGTGTGAGATCAGATGTCGCGAGACGCAGCAAAAACACTGTTGGAGCAACACTGAGACCAAACACGAAATGAAGGATTTAATTATTCTTCATCTTCTAGATGATTTATGTTCATATTTTCACGTAAAGTGATGATGTTTTTTTTTTAAAAAGCAGCATCATAAAGTTTTACGTAACGTTTACGTCGTGTCTTCTGTGAGTTTATTGGCTGGTTGTAAAGCAGAAATCTGATTATTGTCTGACTCATGAAGACATAGTTTACCCTTTTGTGTTGATCGGGTTACTGACAAAATCTGATTTTCTGCAGTTATCGGATCATTGAGTGCGTCTGTCCGCACTGTCTGAGTGTGTTTACATGCTTTACAATTTCTTATTTCTGCAGGTATCTAATTACTCTAGTAGTCATGTAAACAGCACACTCTGTTTTCTTAGATTGGAGTAAGGTCTAGAAATCAGATTAGGAAATCTGATTAAGAGGCTGGATTTTAGCTCAGTAGTCGGATTTCTCAGTGCTGTGAGCTCTTACTCTGATTTCTTTTGGTGTGAAAACAGACAGCAGTACCGGAAATAAGCGAGCAAACATGAACCCAAACATGAAATGAAAATGTTAAATATTCTGTGGGTGTGTGTGGGTGTGTATACACACACACACACACACACACACACATGCACGCACGCGCGTATGTCATACATCATATAAAATATCTATTACTCTTTACACCAGGGGTCTTTAATTAAAATTCAGTGAGGTCCAGTTACAGAAAATTTCCTCAAGCGAAGGTCCAGAACATCATAATGTCATGATCTCAGTGCATCATGACTCAGTGCCATATACTGTTTACTGAAGTAGCCGAGTAGGAATTTCAACATCTTATACAGTCGACAGCTGAATATCAGACCAAATAAAGTCCAGTTCAGTCAAATTTCAACAACATTTACTGTCAGTTTTCTCTTTTTAGAGAACGACATGTGAAATAACCCTCTGACTCACTTTCTCCTCTGACTGCTGTTTCTCACCTCGTCCCTCCCCTGTGTGGTGTCACTCACTTGAGTCTCAGAGCTCATTGTAATGCACAAATCTGATTGGCTGAGTAGCATCACATGTGATATTTCCAGTGCATGTGATTTGGTCTGTGATACTCCGGCCACTAATGCCGTACCGTAATGACAAGAAAAGATAGGACCACTCATTAAAACAGGACCACTCCGTCGATATTAAATAATTCTCCATATTTTATTGGTTATTAATGACGTCTGCTTTACATTGTCTGTAAATTTCATGAGTGGACAAAATGATTCGGCGGGGAAAAGTCTGGTTCCACTGACTTATATTAAAAGTCATTTTATTTTTCATTTTCCAATAAAAAAAATATATACGTGTGTGTGTGTGTGTATATATATATATATATATATATATATATATATATATATATATATATATATATATATATATATATATATATATATATATATATATAGTGGTGTAATGATTTCTTTTTCTCAGGCTGTGTTAATTTCACAGTCTGAGAAATCATGTGACTTGCTAGGACACTCAGGGCAAATATTTGAGATTGTTTACTCGGCTTTCAGTAAATATTACAGTGATTTGTAAGTGCAGTAAATACTCGACTGTGATGTGGCCTAATGTGAAACTCTTCAGTGTTTATTAACTCTTTAAAATCAAGACTGTTTCTGCCTTTTAAAAACATGACTCTTCAGTTCTCTTCTCCCATTACCTGATATAAAAAGGACCTGATCTGTCAAAGCTGAAAGCGTGTAGGGCTGTTTTAAGCTTGTTTGGGTCATAAACACACTGAGTGTCACATTTATGGGAAATAGATTGATTGATTCGTTAGTTGCAGCTTTGATGTACTTGGCAGGTCTTTCGATGTTGTCTATGAGCAGATTGTGTTTTTTTTTTCATCAGCAGGGACAGTTCACCAACCCAGAGACTCCTGGGTATGTGGGCTTCGCCAACCTGCCCAACCAGGTTCACCGCAAATCAGTGAAGAAGGGCTTTGAGTTCACCCTCATGGTCGTCGGTGAGTAATGATTGATTTTACTGAGTCACCTGGTCTTATAGTGACCACTCTCATGGTGTGGAATCAATGTTGTTTGCAGTATCAATTAAATGAACATCTAATCTGTACATATTTGACTTTTTAAATGACTGTTTAAACATTAAGAATCACCTGTCATGTTAATGATTGCTGTTTTATTTAATAAAATATTGCACTGGGCAAATGGAAATGTTATAAAATAGACACCAGCATGTATTTTTAGATGTTTTAAATCAAATCAAATCAGATTTATTTGTACCGCCTTTCACAACTGATGTTGTCACAAAGCAGCTTCACAGAATTACAGAAAAGACAAAGTTTTAACAAGAATGTAAAAACCCCCAGGTGAGCAAGCCAGGGGCGACAGTGGCAACGAGAAACTCCCTCAGAGCTGAGGAAGAAACCTTGGGAGGAACCAAGGTTAAATCGATATTTAATGTTTTTTTTTCAAACAATAAGATGTTAGTAATTATTTATTCATGTGAGAATTAAGATACCAGTCCAGTATATCAAGATTTCTTGTCGTCTGCCTAAAAGTTCAGTCCTCAGTTTACACAAGGCATTCTTGATTTGAGTTCATATATAACTTCGTTCTGTATTTTATCAGAGTTTCATTCTGGATGTTAGTCCTCTTAGAACTTCATTCTGGACGTTAGTCCTCTTAGAACTTAATTCTGGACGTTAGTCCTCTTAGAACTTCATTCTGGACGTTAGTTATCTTAGAACTTCATTCTGGACGTTAGTCCTCTTAGAACTTTATTCTGGACGTTAGTTATCTTAGAACTTCATTTTGGACGTTAGTTATCTTAGAACTTCATTCTGGACGTTAGTCATCTTAGAACTTCATTCTGGAGGTTAGTTATCTTAGAACTTCATTCTGGACGTTAGTCCTCTTAGAACTTCATTCTGGACGTTGGTTATCTTAGAACTTCAATCTGGACGTTAGTTATCTTAGAACTTCATTCTGGACGTTAGTCATCTTAGAACTTCATTCTGGACGTTAGTTATCTTAGAACTTCATTCTGGACGTTAGTCATCTTAGAACTTCATTCTGGACGTTGGTTATCTTAGAACTTCAATCTGGACGTTAGTCATCTTAGAACTTCGTTCTGGACGTTAGTTATCTTAGAACTTCGTTCTGGACGTTAGTTATCTTAGAACTTCGTTCTGGACGTTAGTCATCTTAGAACTTCATTCTGGACGTTAGTCATCTTAGAACTTCGTTCTGGATGTTAGTCATCATAGAACTTCGTTCTGGACGTTAGTCATCTTAGAACTTCGTTCTGGACGTTAGTTATATTAGAATTTCGTTCTGAATATTAATTTTATTAGAATTTTAATCTGAACAATAATTTTATTATTAACTTCATTCTGGATGTTAATTTTATTAGAAATGAACTGATGTTTTTCAGCTCTTCGTTTGTTTTCTATTCGTTTACAGAGCATTTCTTATTTATTATTTACACTTTCTACTAATTATTTCAGATCTTAAGTCGAAGCTTCCTGTGAGTTTAAGTATCATATTGGATTTTTGGCTTTTCTGGTCTGAAAACGATGAACAGCTTCATGTAAAGTAGAAACTGCTTCTTGTTAAAATAGAAGCATGACGTGTAAAACGTAATCGTTCTTTTAGATGGAAGTAAGGGGGGGGGGGGGGGGGGGGGGGGCTGTGGAATTCTGGTGGGAGGAAAGGCTTTTTTCCCTCTCTGAGTGGTTTCCTTATTATGGAAGTCACTGTGGGAATCCGTCCTGCTGCCAGGATTGTGTGTCTGCGCTGGAGAGCAGCTGAGACTCTGCATTTCTGTCTCTTTGGCCGTAGGAGTCCAGCTGCTGACCGGCCATGTGTGCGGTGGGGGTGGGGGGTTGGGAGGTTCACTTTAGAGTCACTCCTCTGCCTTAAAATAAGTCAGACTGGAATGTAGCGGCTGATTGGTCACTTTCAGCTCCGCAAACAGAGCAGGACGGCCTGCTGTTTCATACAGAGGAAGAACAAACAGACAGAAAAGTGAAAACTGAGAACAGCACAGCAGAGAAACACTGACAAACACACACAGCTGTGCAGCCACACGTTAAATATGTACTGTAATCTGTGCGCCTTGATTGTCGTGTATAGAAGTGGGTGATCATCATTATCATGATAAATTTCATCACAATACAATTCACTGAGCAGATCATGGATGATGTAAGAATTCCAAAATGCTGATCAACTGCATGTAGAGCTGCGCAACAAGGCCAATAATCTTGTCACAAAAAAATTCATATTGTTCGATATTGATATACACTAACTGGCCACTTTACTCAATGCATTTAGGCATGTACAGGTGGTCAAGACAACTTGCTGAAGTGCAGGCCGAGCATCAGAACGGGGAAGAAAGGGGATTTAAGTGACTTTGAACGTAGCGTGGTTGTTGGTGCCAGACGGGCTGGTCTGAGTATTTCAGAAACTGCTGATCTACTGGGATTTTCACGCACAACCATCTCTAGGGTTTACAGAGAACGGTCCGAAAAAGAGGAAATATCCAGTGCGCGGTCAGTTGTGTGGACGAAAATGCCTTGTTGATGTGAGAGGTCAGAGGAGAATGGGCAGACTGGTTCTAGATGATAGAAAGGCAACAGAAACTCAAATAACCAACCAAAATCTCCGAGGAACGTTTCCAACACCTTGTTGAAAGTGTGACGCCAAGAATTAAGGCAGTTCTGAAGGCAAAAGGGGGTCCAACCTTTTACTACCTAATAAAGTGGCCGGTGAGTGTACATTGCGATAAACATCAAATCATTATTTCTTTCAAGTGTAAAGGTAGGATTTTTCTCCTGGTCAAAACATGACAAAACATGACAACTCACCAAACAGTGGAACATCTCACAGATCTGTCATGGGACAGTGGGAGAAAGGTTCTGGTGGTGAGCGCTCAGCTATCTGGTTACAACAATGGAATGGAGAAGTTGTTTAGTTTCTCAACGTCAGCTTAGTATGAAAAGCGGACATCAGCTGTCTCAGTTCATCGATCATGGATCGCACCACCTCACTGCCGTCACTTCGACCACATCCATGTCAGAGCACATCACAGTATTCAGACACCAGCCTAGCAGACAACTGGGTTTCTCTATTCTGTCGTAGTGTTTGAAGGGTGAACCCTTCAAACTGCATGAACCCACTTCTTTCCTTCACTTTCACTGCCTGGGAAAGCAGTAATACTCCAGTATGACTGAGCGCTATAACAGTGCTGTAGTTGAGAGGAGCAGATGTGATTTAACGCTGCTAAAGCTGTTAGGATGTTAGGATAGAGGTATTACGACAGAACTCATCACTCACACTTGGTCACAGGAAAACAGCTTGCTGGTCGCTCCACTCAAACAGGGAATGTATAACTCCACGTTTAACTCCACGCTTTCCGAGTTACATGTCAGAAAACTCGCAAGTAAGCAAGCAAAGTTTATTTATACCGCACTGTTTACAACAGGTGTTGTCAAAAAGCAGTTTTACAGAACAATCAGTATGCCAGAAAGAAAAAGAAGAGAGAATCCGGGTCCGAGCCCCTATGAGCATCACCAGTGGTGACAGTGGCAAGGAAAAACTCCTTAAAAGAGGAAGAAACCTTGAGAGGAACCAAGACTCAGAAAGGGGAACCCATCCTCCTCTGATGGACACCGGACAGCAAACATTATTAGTATAAAGTATTATGGTACAAAGTGAGAAAAACAGGTGGGCACTAGTTAATTAGATTAGTTTATGATTAGCAGCAGCAGCAGCATCTGAGGGTGAGGACTGCACAACGTCATACAGCGAGAAGCTCGGTGGTGGTCAAGCCGCTCCAGAAGGTGGGCGAGCAGTGGCACCTGATCAAGGCAGAAGAGGCAGCAGCATCAGACGCACAGGATGGGCAGCTGATCAACTCGGCAAAGAAAGGAAAGAAAAACGCACAGTGCTGTCGTAGAAAACACCACAGCTGTTGCTAAACGTAGAAGTGTGAGAATGGTTTATTATATAGAACGCTTGTTGAATGTTTCTCATAGTTTTATCGAGGAAAGTTATCTCGCCAAAATGACCGTTTTATTGCCCAGCCCTACCTGCATGTGTCATTGGAAAGAGATTTAGGAAAGACTCTTAACTTAGTTGTTGGGAAATCACAGTTGGAACAAGAGCAGATTTTTGACATCAGTATTGTGCTGTATCTGTAGGTGTATAAGGTCACATAAAGCTGGTGTCGGATAAAAAACCTTGCAGCTCCAAAATGGTAACTTTACAGGAGAAGGAAAAAACACACTTTACTTTTAATGTAAGTCAGTGGAACCAGACGTCGTTCCAAATCATTTTGGGATGTATCTTTTGGTCCATTCATCATGAAATTTACACACAATGTAAAGGGTAACAGACATTTTCAAATATATGTCAGAAACTGAAAAACGACAGAAATGGAGATATGAGGTTTTCTTCCGACTGCAGTGATATGCTACAGAACAACACTATATGTGAACTTGTGTTTTAAACTGGGCCCACGCAACACAGTTTGTACCCGATTTTAACACCGATTTGCCCCTTGCAGCACATTTTCACAGTCTGAAGTGATTTTCGAGGTCGGGAGCTTCATCAGAAACAACTGATGCTGTGGATGACCTGTCGTGTAAGCAGAGGAAGCGAAACTTTGGAGTGAACCCTCTAACATCTTATATCTGTCAGTTTGATTTTTATGGCTCAAAATGTTCGCGAGTCCTGCATTGTGACATGGTCAGAGATTTACTCAGCAAGTGATTCAAACAGCCAGTCAGAGAGCTGGAAGAGCGGAGAAACACGCGAAGAGTCTTGCATGAGCAGCAGAGTAGAGACCGAGGAGCTGAGTGTAAAACACAGGCAGATAAGAGCCGATATCAGGTTTATAATGTGAGGATCCAGATGTCGAAACCCTCTCCTTACAGTCTCAGCTCAGCTGCCAGTTTATAGTGAAATATTTCTCCAGCTCTCACTGTGATATCAGCGCTTCTGAACCACGTATTCATCCTCAGTTTGCACTTTCTCTATGCATAAAAGCACAAACAGGTCCAATATGTTTGGCTGTTTGTGTCATGTCATCTGAGGAGATCTGGGAGTTTGAGTTCTGATTTCTAGCTGAAACACAGTAGACGTCTGTTAAACTCTCTCTCTGCCTTGTCTGGTCCGAGCACCCTCATGAAAAAACGACAAGAAATTCTGTGCTAAAACGTTGGCGTTAAGTTTGTGATATTCTCAGTTTTAGAAATTTAAGATTTTAAAAGTCATGTAGTGAGCACCCAGCCTTGAGTGCCCATCTGAGTCAAATACACATCAGAGGTTATTGTTGAATTAATTACTGCATTTAAGTATTGAACAAGTATCGAACTTTTAATGAATCGTATAACACTAGTTTGAATCGTGATGACAGGTAGGGGTCCCAAGAATTCATAGCTGACCCTCTAGTTAGATCCATAATTAGTCCTGTTTGACTGAATATAGTTATATGCGACTTATATAGTCAAGCACTGAATAAAAAAGCAAAGAAAACACTGTCCTTATAGTTTTCTGCTGTTTTTTTTGTTTTGCTGGTACATTGTGTCTTTGCCAACTTACCAAACCCCATACAAATGAAAAATTGTGGTCATTCTTTCGCTTGGCCTGTAATGGTAAGTGTGTGTTTATTCATGTTGTTCTCAGGTGAATCAGGTTTGGGGAAGTCCACTCTGATCAACAGCCTGTTCCTCACTGACCTCTACCCTGAGCGGGTCATTCCTGGAGCCGCAGGTCAGTAAGATCACTGCTGCAGAAGTCACTAAATCATACACTGTGTGTGTGGCTGGAAATGACAACCTTTACTAAGTGATATTCAAAATTATACGACAGTTAGTTCCGGCCATGCAAGCTGAACCCAATACCATTCGCCAAACTAAACGGGCTGTAAGAAGCTTTACAGACTGGCTGGAACAAAACAACATTAATACTGATCTGGAAAAAACTGACCAAACTGAGCTGAACCTGATATTGGGTCAGTTTTATGGCTCAGTCTGATCTTCAAAAGGCGAGGCTTACAGCAGACTGAGCAGCGAGTGGGCGGAGCTCGTTACTCTGACTTAGCAACAAGCTGCTTGTTAATGAACTATAATTTGGAGGAAGGAGCTGAACATTAAAACATATTAAACACCTCTTTCACGGCCAGTTTATTCATCTCTTACTGTATTTATTTACCTGTTGTATTAAAGCAGTAGAACACTCGAGGAGTGTGTTATCACCAATAACATAACAGATGTTATTTCACGATTATGCACTCCCTCTCAGGTTCTATTGCTTCGTTGTTTGTATAAACCTTGTTATTTGGGAGCAAGAACGTAGCCACCAAAATGTCATCAAAACCAAAACATGTTCACACAAATTTACCCAAAGTTTGCTATTATATTGACACAGTCATCCCAAAACCTCCCAACTCCATTTTTTTATATATGCGTTTGTCTATTCATTTATTTATTTGCACTATTTAAATTCACCACTTGTCCTTTACATTATTTTAACATTTCATGTTGAATGGACCAACAGAAATGGTGCAAAAGTACTCGGAGTAAACTTGTGTTCCATGAACACACGTTCCGGTTTAGAACATACAAAAATAAATGTTTTGAAGATACGAAGTTTTTCTGAAGTCACCAACGTCAACATGGGGTGTTGTGCGATGAGGCACTCTTAGACCTGTCAAAGCAATTTTGAGATGAGCTGATGTTTGCTTTGTTCTGCTTTTTCCAGAGAAGATCGAGCGCACTGTGCAGATTGAGGCGTCCACTGTGGAGATTGAAGAACGCGGTGTTAAACTTCGTCTGACTGTGGTGGACACACCTGGATACGGAGACGCTATTAACAGCCAAGACTGGTACTTTATTTATTTTGGTTTCCTTCAGGGGTGTGAAAAGTTACTTGTTTTTTTCCAAGACGGAGTTAATAAACGTTAACTTTCACCGCTAACTAATGATGGTTCCGAAACTCAACTACCAAGAGATGTAAACAGAGTCTGAGTGGTTTGGTATAAAATGGTTGATTGTAGAGACTCTTTACAGTGGTGGTGATGAGAACCAGGGGTCACCATGATTACAACACAAATATAGACATTTTATTTACCACCCAGAACCACCAGAGAACCTACACAGTGAAGTTTTCCCTCACAACACCCTGGATGTTTAAAAAAAATGTTTTAGGCCAAAACCTCAAATTGTCTCTGGCATTGAATTCATTGTCATTTCTGTGAGGGAGCTTTTAGAGGTGGACATCTGGTTCCGATCACCACCAGTGTGAACAGTTCTGACTCTGTAAGTTTCTCTGGCAGAGTTGAATGCACTTTTTATGTACCGTTTGATTGTCTAGAAAAAACGAGTACTTGTCACATTCAGACTTTCTCTTGCAAAACATTTCAGACAAATTACTTACTTGTGCTTTTTTGTACTGGGTGCTATTTTCTGTCACTTAAGGAAGCTGTGGCTTTTAAGTTCAGAATATTTAAATTGGCACCATTTTTAGGAAGAAAAAGGAGAAGTGGTTAGTTAGTGAGGATAAATGAGGAGTTGAATGGGAAGCTGCAGCAGCTGCTCTTTGTGGGAGAGCAGATAGAGGAAATGAGTGCCCTCTTCCTGCCCTCTGTATGGGCCTCTGCCTCTGTCAGGCAGAGCTGGAGAGAAGCTGGAATTCTCAAAGGAAAGGTATCCTGTTGCATTTCTCCTGTAATGACTGTAACTGAGGGTTCATTGTCATAGTTAAAAATGAATAGTAAAATCAACTTTCTTCTTACCATTACTAATTAATGTCCCCTTAACAGTACCATCATTGGCTTTCCAGCCTCACTTTCCAGCCCACTAGCCGGGCCTGTGCATCTGCTAGCCCTGTCTGCGGTGCGCCTCCGTTGGTCAGCTGTATCACTCAATTGTGGGATCTTTGTGGGGTCAGCCAGAAAAAAACACTGAGAGTCGCTGATGCTGACAGCGTAAACGGCAGTGATATTTACTAAACAATCGGCTCTATTTTTGAGCCAGAGAAGCTGCTGTGTGCTGATGTTTAAACACCACAGGTTTATCAGTACACTGTTCGGTTCTGTTTTTAACTTTTCTCCACAATAAAGATATTTTACAGTTAAAAAGTTGCTAAACATCGTTCTTATTACCAATTATATAATAATAAATAATAAAATATATACAATGAGATGACAAAATCTTAGTTTTCTTGATCTTAAATATAATCCAATAAGAAAATGCCATCTTGAAAAGCTGAGTGCATTTCATTTGATGCAGAACATAGAAAATAAAATAAGAAAAGTATAATTGTACTAATATCAGGACTAATACGTGAGTTAGGTCATGTAGAGTTAGTATCAGTACACTGTATTGGTTGATACTAAAGGATCAGGTATCGATTTTGGTATCGTAAGGGAAAAGGTGGTATTGGTGCATCTGCAATTTCGTTGTGATGTGTTGATCTATATGTTGTTTCTGTACTTATTCCTATGATATGCAACATGTGTCTGACTTAGTAGACACATTTTTCTGCTTTTAAGTATTTGTGAAACCTCCACTAACACGCTATTGTTAGACGTTTCCCCCCCAGCCTCAGCTTTAGTTGTCATGGAATTACAACAGACTTAAGTGTGAATGTATTGGTGCTAGATTTTCAGTAATGTTCAACAATGTTTGTTAATGTTTTGCTGTTTGCTAGTGAGTTCAGTTTTTGCACAGCAATTTTTGGTCATCTTGGCAATAATTTTATCCAGAAATGACCCATTGTCCTCAGGATGGCTTTTACAAGTCTTTCTGTTCTGAGTAATTTGACCTACAATCCATAATGATGCACAGTGTATATGAAATACATACATCATGGCTACTTGATATTCCTCCCTGACCCTTTACAGACAGATTCAATGACGGAAAGGAATAGAGTATCGGTGAAAGTTGTGATATTTCAGGTGATAGACATTAAATGCTATAGGACTTAGTATTAACCCCTGAGGAACCCCATTGTCATTTCACAGTGCTGTTTTCTTTCACCAGCTTCAGCACAATCATCGCGTACATTGATGACCAGTTTGAGCGTTACCTGCATGATGAGAGTGGCCTGAACCGCAGACACATCGTTGATAACCGTGTTCACTGCTGTTTCTACTTCATTTCACCACTCGGACACGGGTGAGTTGCTAAATTCGAGAGTAACGTTTTGAATAGTGATGTAGTAGTATTCGCTTGCACATTTTTAAAGAGAACCCTGACATTAAGACATGTATACCTCAATATGGTGCACGTATCCAGTGCTATTAAAATATGTTGTTTGAACAAAGCTCAATATTTTATTTATTATTATAACTACACATAATTTTGTGTTGAGACTTTGAATGGTTGCTTTTTTTCTTGTCCATTGATTCAGGAACAGGTTAAATTTGTAATTTAACTCAAATATATCATTTAGCATTTCTGTGATGTTACCCAAGATAAAAACTTCATAGTTGTCAGTGCAACCTCATGACATCATGACAGTGCAGCAATTGAGACTTACTAGTACAGTGATTTTGCCTGTTTGTCATAAGAAAACGTGTATGCCTCTCTATTTTAATAACTGGACAGCTACTACTGTTAATAAGCAATTGAAATAGGTACCTAATAAAGTGGCCAGTATTTGTTTACATTCTGTATTTGTAAACCTGTAGTGTGGTTGAAGTCTCGCTCAGGTTTTTTGTTAATTTTGTAAAGTTTATTTGCATGAAACGTTTTGGTGATTGAGTTCAGCACAGTTAACAGGCCACTTAAATCGCAGTAGCAGTAACGGTGCCTGTACTACACAATGTTATAAAACCACAAGTTGCAAAGAGTCTGTGAGAAATTTGTAGCTCATATGCTGCTGCTACCACCTTGTACCCTTTGAGAACTCTGGGTGGGTACTTAATTGAGTTTAGCACATTAAGTGAGACCATGGCTCAACTAACTGTTTTGGATACCCTCGTGTTTTTGAGCAGCTTCTTTTCTATTTTGAGAGTTCTGAATCTCTCGAAGAATTCCATGGTAATTTTTGGATTGTATGACCCCAACTGTGTTCAGCATGTAGAGAGTGCTTTTTATGAATAACTGATTTTCCGCTCTATACTATATTTTGCACCAGGAATGTAGCTAGGGCTGAAAGATTGGTTGCTTTTATATCAAAATCACAATTTAAGGCAGTTCAATTTTCAAATCGTAAGCTGCAATACAGCCCACACTTAAAAATATAGTTCTTTAAGGTTCTTAAAAAAGATGGTTCTTTAGTAAAGACAGTCATTCTGTATAAAAAAAAAAAAACATGAACGCCAAGTTCTTTGCATGGTAAAATGGTTCTTCAGGTTCTTCTGGATAACGTATTGTATTTGGTTCTGTACAGCATCAAGTAGGGTACTGGTATTGTTACTTTGTTGCTTGTTGAGGTCAAGCTTATAACAATAGAATAACATTTTAGTCCTGTAGAGAACTCTCTTCTATATAGAATCATATATATACAACATGTTCTCCATCAATCTGAAGAACCATTTCACCACGCAGAGAACTTTTTATGCCTGCAAGTGGGTTGCTGAGTCCTTATGGTGTTCTATATTAAACCACTGTCTTTTCTAAAAAAGCCTTTAAAAACCATCTTTATTAAGTGTGTACATTAGCAAAAATGTTGTTCTAAGTTTTAAGAGGGGAAACAGAACGAGACAGAAACAGTTTGTGAACTGCCTGTAGGTGAGTTAGACCAGTCACCTCCACGTATGACATCACAGCCACAACTAACAGGCAGTTTGACACACTGCGTTCAGGGGTCGAGCATCAAGCCAAAAAAGGTCTTCTTGGCCAAAATAAGTTGGGTGTGAATCTCAATAAAAAATAAAAAAAAAGATAATAATAATAATTTAAAAATGCTATTTGAACTGCAGTTGCAATATTAGTCGGAAAAATCGCAATTAGATGTAGGGTATCGTAAGGTAGGCCTGGGTCTAATCAGAATTATCACAGCCCCACTGAATCAAATGAGGAAAGAATACTCATTAAGTCAAATGTTTTAAGATAATTAAATCTGATTTATTTTCTGACTGCTGTATTATGGCCAATCAAATCGTAAGGCTTTCCGCCAAGGTCTGCCTTATTTTCTCAGCCCTCCAATCTCTGCTTAGCAGTTGCTGCTATCCACCATTGCCTTCAGTTTTTTGTCACTGCACCACTGTTTAAATTTGAAGCTCTCCTTATGGTTAAAAGATGTACCTGTGGACATTTAAAGGTGCAATTCTGTCCCATTAAGCATGTTGTTTTCTACCCAGCCAAAGCCAGAAATTTAACCCTTGTGTAGTGTTCAGGTCTGTGGAACCCATTTTTAGTGTTTACTAAAGGAAAGAAATGATGATTTATTATTTTTTTAAGCTCAGATTCTCGGCCTTTACTCATTTTCTGTGAAGAACATATAAAATAACCCATTTTCGGTGTCTTCACTCTGTTCACCCCCAACACTTTTATATTACACATGTGGTGTTGGGCGCAGGGAGTAAAAGTGTGGAGGTACTCTGTCCTTCACTCTGTTCTCCTCCTACATGGCTTGTGGTGTGTGTGTGTGTGTGTGTGAGGGTGGACAGCATGGACAGGCTGCTTACTGGCTACAGCTGCTAAAAGAGAACCCTACACTGGACACTTGTGATATTTTAAACATCTGATATTTTTACAGAAATTGTTATGGCTGTATTGATTTAAACAATAATGTGGTGGATCCACCAGACCACTGAGTAACGCACACATCAACACCACACAAGGGTTTTCTGCTAATTTGGTTCTTATACTGTTCTTTTACCACAAAGGCTCAAATACGCTTTGTGAAAATATAAAAGCAAACGTCTAACGTTACCTCGTTGCCTGGAATATTCACAGATAGGGCATAAATGGATGATTTTTCATGCACACCATAGCAGCGTGCTTTACTTGCAATGATTAGTTTTAGGTTTCTAACTTCAGTGAGTTGGTTTTGTTTGTCTTTGTACATCTCAGCTGTCCGATTTTAGTAAACATACGTCGACTTTATTGGGTAAAAGTGTCTTGCAGTGTTGGTGTTTATATGAATCCAGTATTCCAGTTGATTGCCATTGTCTGTATTGTATCATTATAAGGTGGAAATGTGGGAATAGGTAGGGTGATGACTGTATCAGGAATAGATGTAATTACATTTTGTAATAACCAATAATTTAGCCCACTTTTTCACAGACCTACCTAAAACTGTATTTCTGCCTATGCCACTGTTTTGTACCATGTCTTTTTGCTTTGTTCTGCAGTTTGAAGCCCCTGGATGTCCAGTTCATGAAAGCTATTCACAACAAAGTGAACGTGGTGCCTGTTATTGCCAAAGCTGATACGCTCACTCTGAAGGAGAGAGAGAGGCTCAAGCGCAGGGTAATGCTCTTAAATCTCCCTTTATCTTCCAAAAAATCCCCTTTACCTGTACCAACAAGGATCAAATATACTGAACAAAACCATTCATTCACATTTATATTATTTCAGCACAGGGATTATCTTAACAAACTTTTCATATTTCTTTATTATGCAAAAAAATCTATTACAGTTCGTTTAAATAGGAAGATTGCAAGCACTGCTGATGTGTACTGTACAGACTATGTAAACATGTTGTCCTAGTTATTTTTTTAAAAATATTAGAATTATTTATAATATAATATAATAATTTATATAATAATAAAATAAAATATAATAATTTGAAACAATGTGATTATCTTTTGAATTTCATACCAATATGTAGTTTTATGCAAAAGTTTATGTGCCCCAGTCAAACTATGTGTTTTGGTGGTTTTTCTAAACAAGTAAACACATTCTCTACAGAAGAACACGCTTCGGCACAATTTAATTCATGGTTACTATTTTTTTTGTTTGTTGAACATATTAAGATATATATATATATATATATATATATGTGTGTGCGTGCGTGCGTGCGTGCGTGTGTCGCTGCTTTCGGAAGAAAACCTCGTATCTCAATTTTTGAAAATTCCCGTTGTCCTTTACATTGTGTGTAAACCTCATGAAGGATGGACCAAAAGAAACTGTTCACAATGGCTTAGAACAAAGTCTGGTTCCATTGACTTACATTAAAATTAAAGCATGTTTTTCCTTCTCCTGTGTGTGTGTGTGTGTGTGTGTGTGTGTATATATTCGTCATTTTTGAGTTTTTGACATAGTTTGAAAGTGCTTGTTGTCCTTTACATTGTGTATAAATGTCATGAATGGACTAAAAGAAATGTCCCAAAATGACCTCCGTTGATTTGCATTAAAAGTGAAGTCGGTTTTTTCCTTCTCCTGTGAAGTTAACCTTGTATCTCCAAAATGGTTTGTTCCAACAGCAGCAATATGTAAATATGACCTGAGCTAAAATTTCAGGAGCATCTTATTTTATACTTTTCATCTGCATAAAGCACGACTCACTGTTTCATGTTTTTGACAACCATGAATGGGCTTTAGATTTTAGATGAGATAGACGAACATGGCATTAAGATCTACCACCTCCCAGACGCTGAGTCAGACGAGGATGAGGACTTCAAAGAGCAAACGAGGATTCTGAAGGTGCGGCACGCCCTCTGCTGTTTACCATCATTGATTTCGCCCCGTGTTTTTCAGTTATTGCATGTAATAGCCCTGTAATCCACAGTTCTTACATTTATATATAATTTTAATAATGAAATTTGGAAAAAAAAGACTATTGTACTTTAGGGCTTTGTTTACATGTTACCCCACAGCCTTCCATCACAGCTTTGTGAGATTCAGTGTAAAATATTCCAGTTTGAGGCCTGGAGGCCAAGGAGATTTACAAAAAAGGAACAAAGCTGCTTTTTATAATAATAAAACACTGCTGTACATTTGGTTAAGCAGGAAACCTTCAGTTATTTTATGAATAATTTTCAAATATCTTTGTTGTGTTTTATATTTATGGTTTAAACATTGGAAACATGTAAGTGGCTTTAGGTGTTTTTGCACTGGCACGAACAGGAAAAACCCCAGAAATCAGGAGAAATTCTAAGAGCACTTCTCAGGAGCATTCATAGCATCTGAAACCTTTAAACCTATTCTTAGTTGCCGTGTAGGTCAAGTCAAGAGTCGGATTAATAGAGCGGGACAAGCCAAAACTGAAGGGACTTTATGTGAAATCCAGTGAAGGAGTGTATTTATTCTGTCACAGGAAGCTGCAATGTTATAACCCTTTCTCCTGTGTACATAGATGGACTGGATTTCAGATAAAGTCCCTTCAATTTTGGCTTGTCCCGCTCTATTAATCCGACTTTTGACTTGACCTACATGGTAATTAAGAATAAGTTTAAGGGTTTCATATGCTATGAATACTCCAGAGAGGTGCTCTTAGAATTTCTCCTGATTTCTGGGGTTTTTCTGTGTTTACAAGGACAATCCAGGACAAGAAATAGTGGACAAAACGTAAACTCTCTCTTTCATACAAGTATCTTTAATTTGGAGCAATACTAATGACAGTTATTGAGGCTACCAGTATCTGCCTTACGTTTAGGATGTAAAAGGGAAAGTGCTAAGCTTTGGACAAACAAAGAGGACACATGTACTCGCAGTTCCTTAAGTTGAGTTGAGCCAATTTTATAGAACCCTACAAAAGCTTGATTGGCATGTATGTATTTCATGTTTATGAATATAACCTACAAAGACAATAGGCAGTTTGTATAATAATTATAAAAGTAGTATAAATATAGTATAATAATTATTAAACTTCTTCTTTATACACCTTTATCTTCTTTTAACTGTATTTCCAGACCAGTATCCCATTTGCCGTGGTGGGATCCAACCAGCAGATCGAGGCGAAAGGAAAGAAGGTGCGTGGGCGTTTGTACCCATGGGGCGTGGTGGAGGTAGAAAACCCCGAACACAATGACTTCCTCAAACTTCGCACAATGCTCATGTAAGTTATATTCTTCTCCTAACCCAGTGACAGAAATCACTCAGCAGCCTTTGATTTGATGCTGGTGGGTGTTTTGAGTGGAAAGCAGGCAGCACATTCGATTGGATTGCCAGATAATGCAAACAACATTGTTAAACGACCCGTATAGTGGAAAAGTATATTTACCCCACTTTTTTTAAAATAATGTGATGTATTATAATGAAACATGAAGTTGGTCAATGTTCTGGCAGTATTCCCAGTGTGCTCACAAAGATGTTTTAATCACATGAACATAAATTATCATGATGCACTGTTAGAAAGAAAGGTACTATGCAGGTACATATCTTATTTATCAGGCTACAAACAGTGTAAATGTTCCCTCAAAGGTTCTCCAGTGGTTTTAAGGGCTGATTGTGAAGCTTAAATCAGTTTCTCCAGGTGAAAAGTTGGTATTTGTACCTTTTCATAACCGAATGTTTAAAACAGAACAGTAGAATAAAAGCCTGGAGGCGAGGCGGGGTGTGTGGAGTCAGTACAGCTTAGAACACATCATTTCAGTGGATTATGGTTCAGTTATGTTCCCTGACTAAAGGGACTGAGATGGAGCCTTGAGGGAACCACCCCAGTGACAGTTTAGTTAGTTTATTTCTGAGAGTGTAATGATAAAATAACAAGTATCACAAAAACATCACTTTTGTAAGTCGCTCTGGATCAGAGCTTCTGCTAAATACTGTAAATGTAAATGCAAATATATGAGTGGTTGTTAAAGTTCACAACTGTAATTGACCCTGATGACTGGTGTTTGTTCAGCACCCACATGCAGGATCTCCAGGAAGTGACCCAGGACCTGCACTATGAGAACTTCCGCTCCGAGCGCCTCAAACGGGGCGGCAGGTTGTCCTCCCATGGTTACATTCTGCCTCTGTCGCCTGCGTACGTACGGCCTGCTTGTCTTTCTTCACCTCCCCCGCCCTACCGGTACTCTAAACCCAGAAAAGCATCATAATGACTAGTGTTTGGTAGAGGATTTAATGATTTATGGACCTTTATTTGATACCAGCCAGTGATATCTATTCATTTTATCATTTGGAGAAAAAAGAAAGAAGTATTAACAAACTGTGCTGAACGTAAATTGACCTACCCAAGCTCCGCCCACAAATGCTTATAGCAGCTGTTGCTAGGTTGGACAAGCTTTACAGCATTTTAATGAAGAAAAGCAAAACTCAGTCACCCAAATGAGAAGCTGTCAAATTAAAATTAATTGGATTATTACTTTCAAATTTCAGATGCATACAAAGTAAATGCAGTTTGAAATGAATCACTTTAAATGTATGTATTTTCATTACCTCTTATTCACAAGGGTATATTCTGGTTTGTCCATCTGAATTTTCGTGACCAAATCGTGAGGTAAATTATTCAGTAACTGCATGAAATAAATGTACGTTTTTATTTTCTTTCTTTTATTTTTTGTAAGTTCCCCTCAAATTAACAGTGTGTGTTTTATGATCTACACATATTGCTATATGCTTATAATTTATTGCTGAAAGCCAAAATCTCAGACGGTCTTTGTGTTATTTTATATTAGTAATTTTTCCAGAGCAGATCACTGAAGAGACGTCGCCTGTTTATAGTTTATAGCCCAGATTTGGGGAAAAACGGCTCGACTTTCAGTAGAAAAACAAACTGAGTTCAGCTTCTTTTATTATAAGGGTTTAAAACGACATCACCATCTATTTAACTGGAAAGAAGAGTTACAGCCTCACACGACGCCCAGCTTCTGAATGGAGCTTATGAAATATGAACGTTATGAAGTGCGTTTTGGAACCACCGGTGGTCTCGAGGAGTTGAAAAAATCCAAAAAAATCTCATTAGGTTGAATAGGATTTTTGCCAGTGTTGAAAAAGCCAAAGCTTGTCTAACCTTGCAACAGAAACTGGGTAAACATCACTTGTGCTGAGAATAAAAAAGTATTGTTTTTTTATGAATGTCAATGTGGTCGTTTGACCATTTTCAAACTTCTGTCAGCCAAAATGTAATTGAATCAGGTGTGCTGCTGATGAAATTTAAAGAGGAAATCCACTGATTGTTTAAAATTTCTGCATAACTCAGTGTTTGAGAGTCGTTCAGAGTAGTTTGGTGTGAAGTGGTTGATTGTAGAGACTCAGATCTCTTTACAGTGTTGGTGATAGGAACCAGGGGTCGCCATGACGACAACACAGATATATCATAACCACCAGTGAACCTACACAAGTCTTCTGAGTTTTTATGTTGAATGCTGCTGATGATAAAAATAGTGGTTTTCTTTGAGGATTATTTGTGTGTTTTCAGTCCAGAACCTTCTCAAAACTATCATAAGACATAGTCTCTGACATCAGGCAGTGTAGAAGCATTAAACCCTTCACTCGTCTGGTTCCTGTTACCACCACTGTGAACAATTATGACTTCTAGAACAAAGCATTTCACACCAAACCGCTCTGAATGACTACATCTTAATAATTGAAATATGTAAAAATTGCCCTTTTATTTTAATGTTATATAGTGGTTTTACTGGAAGAAACATGCAGATAAACAGATTTAAACCATTTGCATAAGACTTGAACAGCACTGGATGTTCTGTGATTCAGAAACGCATTAAATCAGTGCTTTTTTAGCGGGTAGGAGGGGGAGGTACTGCTGGGAGCTCAGTCTAAGCTGTCTGTCCATCAGCCTGACGCTTTACTGCCTCTACACGCACACAAACACACTCTTTCACGTCCACGCAAACGCTCCCTAACACGCACGCCTTGCTCTGCCTCACGCGCTGCGCCTCAACACGCTCTACCGCACCTTCCACACCTTCCATGCTGTGTTTGCCACTTCTGCTCTCAGCCCTTCCGAGCCTCACTTCACACACACTCTTTGGTGACTCACTTCAGCCTCACTTCTACATGCTGAGTATAAATGATATATATTATTCAGTCTTGGATTTTGGGATTAAAGCGATGGTTCAGCCAGAAATCAGATTCAGTGTATGAAGTTTGTTTAGTTTTAGCCAGGAGCGATTCTTTGATTTTACCGTTAGGAGTGCTCAGCCCACAAAGAGGCCAATTATTGGTTAATTAGCTGAGGCAGCGTAACCTGTCACAGTGTAAATTTTAAGCCACGTTATCTTGTATCAGTAACTTTTAGTTACAAATCAAATCATGTTTGTCACAGCACATTCTTAGGTGCGTAGGGTGCTTATTCATACTGAAATACAAAAATACATGAGAAAAAATATATACACATTAGGCTGTAAATATATACACAGTATATCTACACCAGTATTTGCCCCATTCCAATGTCCAGTTTTTGTAGAGTGATATAAGTTATGAAATAAAAGCTTTGACGTGCAGTTGTACACATTTACATATACGCAATTAGTGAGTCTGAGGTAGATAAATAAGATGGAGGGTACACAGGGGATTAACACTGTCCACTCAGACACTCCTACCTTGTCGGTCCACCTCATAGATGTAAAGTTAGAGACTATAGCTCATCTGCTGCTGCACAGTTTGTGTTGGTCATCCTCTAGTCCTTCATCAGTGGTCACAGGACCCTGCCCACAGGACGCTGTTGGCTGGATATTTTTGGTTGGTGGACTATTCTCAGTCGAGCAGTGACACTGAGGTGTTTAAAATCTCCAGCAGCACTGCTGTGTCTGATCCACTCAGACCAGCACAACACACACTAACATACCACCATCATGTCAGAGTTACTGCAGTACTGAGAATGATCCACCACCCAAATAGTACCTGCTCTGTGAGGGTCCATAGGGGTCCTGACCACTGAAGAACAGGGTAAAAGGGGGCTAACAAAGTATCAGGGAAACAGATGGACTACAGTCTGTAAATGTAGAACTACAAAGTGCACCTATAAAGTTAGACTAATCAGAAGCAATCAAACCTCCATGTGTTGTGACCTCACAACCACAGCTTATTGGCTGTCTGGCATATTACAATCAGTGGTCAAGCCAGAAAAAGAGGATATTCTGGTCTTTGTGGCAAAAAAAAGGCCTGAACCTCAATTTATTGAAAATAATTTGCTATTTAAATCAGCTGCAATATTAGTCAGAAAAATCACAATAGGATATTTGACCCAAATCGGTCAGCACTAAGTTAGAACCAGACTAACTGAAGATGGCATGCGTTTCAATTACTTGTCAGCTACGGTCAGTTTTAGCTGAACCATCACTTAAAACAAGTGAACTAAAGCGGAGCTGAGCATGAGGCTCCTTACACCTCGTGTGTGTTTGTTGTGTCTGTGTCCTACAGGAAGGGTCCGGACCCAGAGGAGATGGACAAGGACATGATCCTGCAGGAGAAGGAGGCTGAGGTACACAAAGACGCCCACCACTCACAGGTCACTTTCATAGCTATGAGCAAAACCTGCTGACTAACCCTGCCCATGTGTTTATGCTACAGCTGAGACGAATGCAGGAGATGATCGCTAAGATGCAGGCACAGATGCAGAAGCAGGGCGATGGCGAAGGAGATGGACCCCACGTGTGAACGAAACAGTAAGCCCATACAAATGACTTCTAGAATAGCGCACACTTGTGTAGGATATATATTTTTTGCTGATAATAATGTATTTTAGACTTGTACCTCCAAAACTATGGGGACACTCCACTTTTCCAGTGTGTTTTGTATGATGTGTATAATGAGTATGTTTTCTTATTTAGTTTGTAGTTAATATATTAGAGATTAGGGATGGGTATTGAGATCCGGTACAAAATTGAAGGTTTAAATCAGGGTTTCTCAACCTATGGACAACGGACAACCAGTGGGCTGTGGAGCACTCTCTGGTGGTAATGTCACTTTGTCATAAAAACTTAAGTGGGAAAAAGATTAACTCAATAAATTATCTATCTAAATCTATAAATTGATCTTTTCACATTATAATCAATATAAAATGTGATGAACTGCAGCTTCAAATCACAGTCCACATCTATCACGTACATTTCTGTTCTTTTGTTCTCCCCCTTTTTTTTTTTTTAGTTTTATTTTATTTTTATTTATTTATTTATTTTTTAAACATACCTGCAAATTTTGCTAACCTCCTAACAACTACAGTGGCTGATTCTCAGGTTTTCAGTGTCATCATTTAAGAAAAGAAAAAGTTGCATTAAAAAAATGTCTTCCTGTGGGCTGCTATGCTTTGTAGTTTACACAGGTGGGCCTTGGCGTGGAAAAGGCTGAAAACTCTGGGCTTAAATCACCTTTTCAGAAAATAAAACTATGAAGCTATTCTTATTCACCAGCTTTTTATTTAGATTTTTTTCCGTTCCACCTTTATAGGTGCAGCAGTTCCATTCTGCCACTTCAGGCGCTACAATAACTGCTGCACCATTTAAGGTGGAATGGGAAAATTTGAGCCACAAAGTTGCGAATAGGAAGCCATGTGTTAAAACTGAAGTAGGATAGTTTGATAATCTAAATGTCCTTATCAGAAAATGTTTCCAGCATTAAGAGAATAATTAAGATATTTTGATAATCAGCTTATCGGGGAGAAATGATAATATTAAGCTTAATCTGTACTGAATTTGGTAGTCAGTAGCTAGCACAGCATAAATCACCGACTGCTAGGTAGCCTAAGTTTGAAGCTAGTGTGAGCTGTCCTGATAACCAAGAGCAACTAACTTTGTATTGCTTATAGTTATTAATATTTTCAGCAAGGGCTGGGCGATAAAACTATAACGATAATTATCGCAATATAACTTTTCCTCGATAGAGCGATAAGAAATGTTTGATAAATGTTCGATATAGTACTCCACTCTCACACTCCCACGTTCAGCAACAGCCCTGGTGGCATTTTCTACTACAAGGAATGCGACGTTACTCTGCTGACGCCAGGAGAGGGTACACTTCTGAATTTTTCAACATGATTAGAGAGGGAGGGGCTGACGAGTAAAAATGGGTCGCCACATATACTTTAGCAACATGTGAAACTTGGAGTTATACATTCCCTGTTTGACAGGAGCGACTGGCGATCTGTTCTCCTGTGACCGAGTCTGAGTGAGGAGATCAGTGGTGTAACTGTCCTACAGTGAACTCACCGCTTTCTGTACATCCTAACAGCTTTAGCAGCGTTAAATCACGTCTGCTCCTCTCAACTACAGCACTGTTACAGCTCAGTCAGATTTGAGTATTAGTGCATTCACAAGCAGTGAAAGAAAGAAGTGGTTCATGCAGTTACAGCCCTGATTTAAACGACAGTAACTGAGGAAGCTGTGAGGCACTGGAGAGCGGGAGAGCTCCATCTTTCCAGGCTAGCTGTTTTTTAGCATCTGGCTAACTTGAAGCAGCTCCGTCACCCGTACAACACGGAGAATTGATGATACTGTAGATCAAACACGACACAAAAGCACCGCTTTCAGTTTAAACGCAGCTGAAAGTCGGACTCTGTTTGTCTGGTGTTGATATTGCAGTTCACCCCTCAAACTAGGCTGGTGTCTGAATGCTGTGATATGCTCTGATATGGAAGTGGTGGGACTGTTGGCAGTAAGACGGTGTGATCCATCACTGCCAGCTGATGTTTGCTGGTCGCGTTGTTGAGTAACTAAACAGTTTAGCGCTGTTGTGGCCACTTGTTTAGCATCTGTAACGGGATAGCCGAGTCTCGTCACCAGACAGATAAAAATAATCTTTTCCTTTTTTTAAATTATGTCTATTTCAAAAACGGCAGCTGTGCTTTTCCAGCTGATATAACAGCTCATCAGAACCTTTCTCCCACTGTCCCTTGACAGATCTGTGAGATGTTCCACTGTTTGGTGAGTTTTTGTCGTGTTCTGACCATAAAGGATAGTTTAAAACAGCGATTAACCACCCTTTTCACATCTTTTCATCTTTGTGAATCTTTTCGCATCTTTCCATGTCATGTCTTTATTTTTTGCACCAAATTTTGGAGAGTAGAATCAATAACAGTACAAGTATTGGTATTGTTAAGAAGTCTCGGGATTGATAAAATCCTGATGATGCCCATGCCTGTTAAAGATGCGTTTCAATAGATAGCTGTTCACATCTGGCCATTTTTCATCTTAAAAACTGCATTCCCAAAGAACAGCCGCTGAAAGCCCTACACTGGGCTCAGTGGTGCCCATCGCCTCAAGTCAGATTCCACTCTGAAGACGTCCTGCATATACAACCATCCTGAGAGTCTGTCCCCCCAAACAAACCCTCATAACGAGCATCTATAGCAGAGATGACTATTAAAGAGGATCCGTCTGAAGGAATACCGTGTTCACTCATCTGACTCAATCCAACCTATTTCCTTGCAGTTAGTGATTTTGGGAGATATGTGCTTGTAGATGTTTGAGTTTGCATCTCGTTATTTGAATATGCCCTTTATGGCTGCAATGTCCTGGAAAACAATAAGACATTCCTGGAAAAGGAGGGCAGATTCTGCAGCAGTGGCTTAATGAATCTCAAAGATATCATATTGACTTAAATTTGAGACTGTAGTAGTAGAGTACCGGAGTAGTGAGTACAGTTACACTTGGTGTCCACTTATTGCTCATGTTAATGTTAATTGCAGTAGTTTATATATCATAGCTGTCCAAAGAAAAACATGTATCTCCGTTTTTGTCAATTTTTAGATTTCTGCATCATTTGATCGTGGTGGCTGTCCTTTACCTCATGAATGCACCAATAGTAATGCTCTAAAATGACTTGGAATAAAATATCTTCACATTGACTTTACATTAAATACAAAGAAAGGGTTTGTCCTTTCCTGTAAAGTTACCATTTTGAAGATACTTGTTTTTCTGTGGACATTGGTATGTATTAAATGTTGTTAGTGTCATTATTGCCTTTAGAAGTCAGGATATACCTTTGTTTTCTTCTCCCAGGTGCAGAGCTGTTGTTTGAGCATGACCAGCAGAAAACAGACAGAAGGCAGGAGCGGAAGGGAGGCTGGTGCATGTCTCGTTATGCTTGCCACTTTCTTAGTTTCTTCTACTCTTACTTGGGATAATGTTTTTTTTATTTCTTTTTTGTAAGCAGTATTATTATTGTTATTATTGTTATTTTTTATTTACCCAAATGCTGTTTCTAATATTATATAATTTGTACCAAACTATTGAACTATGCCTATAACCAAATTGAAGTATACAGACCAGTGAGTAGTTTTTCTTGTTAATTGCAGAGTCATTTATGTGGTAGCATCTTAATACATTTTGTTTTTTAATCTGATAAGAAGGCCACCTGCTGCCGCTGCTGCTGTTCAGTAAGAACCCACTGCTGTAGAGTCTCTTAAAGGAAACACAGCACAAAGCGCTAACCATGGCTGACAGAAGTAGGACATGAAAGCCTGCGGCCAGCATCCTCATTAATTAGCCACGTTAGCATATTTGGCTAAGTCATTCCTTTAACATTCTGTGGCAGCTCCTCTACCACTGAAAGTCCTCCTGATCACGGGACGGGGAACCTGCCAGCTGGCTCCAGAACAAACACTGTGAGAAGACTGCAGCAGCGCAGGGTTTGGATCGTTACTGTGATGGGTGCTGCACCAGTTTTTGGAGGTTAAGTGGTGGTGTGGAATGTTTTCCAGGAGAGTAGTGAAGTGGCCCTCAGCTGGTTGGTAATATACTATTCAGTATACTGTGACTAGTCTGGCTAGTGTTTCTCAGTTAGCCAGATATCTTAAGCCTAAATCCAGGCATATCCAATAGGAGGAGAACTAGAGAACATTCCTTTTGGATGGTCCTCACTTTTGGCTTAAATCATCCAGGTCTGGTGACCTGCTAGTGCTTTTGCTGTTGTAGCATACCTGTTCCACTTCATGAAGGGCTTAAATTACCTGCTGGGGCTGCGTGATGATGACACACTTCTAGTACTGCAATTATGATGCACCTGCAATATGCCTATAAAGGACTGGTAAACCAGTAGACCTCTGAAGTCAACATCATGCCCTTTTAGGAACTACGCAGAATTTCTCTTTGGAAAAAGTGAATGGTGGTTCTAAAATGGCCTTTATCGCACCCTAGTGAACCAAAATGTGCCAAACCTGATACAATTTCCTCTCAAGTGTCACTGGATCCTATGAATTACGAGGTCGTTTAGCAGTGAAAATATGAATAAAGCTACATACCTGCTACAAGCCCACCAATGCCTATAGAGCCTTGGTGAACCAGTAGGCCTCTGTAGTTGTATTAACCATATTACGAACTAAGATTTTCTCTATGGAAAAAAAGCAGTGTTTCTAAAATTGGCACTACAGCGCTGTGTAGTAAACGAAAATGTCGTAAACGCGATACAGTGATTCCACCACCACCACCAATAAGTGTATGTGAAATTATGAATAATGCTACTAGGAAGCCAACACTGCACACTGATCTGATCTTGATTATACATCAATACTATATCGCTATTATATCGAAGAAAACCTTGTGTCTCCATCTTTGTCGTTTTTCGGTTTCTGACCATTTAATAATGCCTGTTGCCCTTTACAATGTATATACATTTCATGGCGAATGGACCAAAAGACACAGCCCAAAATTACTTGAAAAAAGTCTGGTTCCATTGACTCACATTAAAACTAAAGTAGGTTTTTTTCCTTCTCCTGTAAAGTTACCATTTTTGGAGATACAAGGTTTTTTCCGACAACAGCGAGTCAATGTTGGTTTGTAATATGTAGTAATGTAGGCGGCTTATTAGCGGCTTCATAATTCTGAGCATCTGGATTTGGAGCTACAAAAAATGTACCAACTTTTAGCACAGTAGCAACAAAATTTCCCGAAACCCATTTGTTTTTCCCATAGAGATAACCAGATGAGACCTGGAGTTCCTTATTTGGGCATGACCACTTCAGAGGTCTGTGTGACATCAAGGCCTTTTATTGGAAAGCATGAACACTGTGATTCATTAAAACAGCCACAGAAATGCATCTGGGGCTGTAATTGGTCAGATTAGAAAGCTTATTTACATATTACAATGCGTTAACTGTATTGCAAAGGCCAGTATCGCGATGATGATTAACAAGCAGCATATCGTGCAGCCCTGCAGGTGAGCTAGAGCAGATAAAAAGTGGCAGCTGATTTGTACTGTTATGAAAGAGGAGTGGCCGCTCTTTCACGTGGTTGTGGTGGTGATTACGTATACTGTATGTGCCTCTGTGGATTCTGTCCCACAGCTGTCAGAAACAGCTGTACGGTGTGAAGTTGACTGGTGCGGTAATACACCCAGGAGTGCAGTGAAGTATCAGCCCGGTGATGTGTTAATGTACAGTGTTGGGCCCTGACGCATGCCAAATAACTCCTCCCTCGGCCCTACGTTAATATTAATGAGCCCTCACCCTGTGAAGGTGACCTGTGTGGTTGTGTGCACCTACTGCCCATTCTGTAAGTCTTCATCAACTCTTTAAACAAAAAAAGACCTTGATATGGGAGATTTCCCATCTGTTCAGCTCCAGTTAGTCCCTTAAACTGGTTGACACTGTCCACAGTTTTATCTGGAATCTGTTAACATTCCACTTGTACGGTTTGAGAACTTTCTCTAATAAACTTGTTGGCTATTATCTCGTATTGTAATAAAGGTTTTTATGAAAGCTTATACGATACATTAGTTATTTCTTCTTGTTGTGTGTGATTGTGTGATGCTGTGCCTTTATTATAACTACACTTTAGTTGCGCCGTTCATGTAAAAGCACAAGGGCTCCCACTGTACTGTATTCCAACGTTGTGGCTGTCAGCATGGAAAGTCTTTTTCCTGTTTGTCAAAAGTGAATTTCACTGATTTTGCAACAATTCAGGATAGTTCAGTGTGTGAGGTGTAAACAGAGAGATTCAGAGCGGTTTGGTGTGAAATTGTTCAGATGTCTTTACAGTGGTGGTGATGGGAACAAGGGGTCATCATGACTACAACACAGATATAGATAATTTATTTACTATCCAGAACCACCAGAGAACCTGTACAAGTCTTTTAGGTACGATGTCTTTCACTGAGGACTGACTGATGTCTGTGTTGTCATTCTGTAGTTGACATTATGTCTGAGCTGCGACAAAAATTAATGGGATTTTAACACCTAAAGGTTTTTTCCTCAATAAATTTCACTGAATCCTCTGAAATACCAGTAATACATGAATAATGCTACATACACTATTATTCCCAGAAGTACTCCGTTGTCTGGCTTCACATGCATATGAAATTGAGTAAGATCCCATTCTTAATCCATAGGGTTTAATATGATGTCAGCCCACCCTTTGCAGCTTTAACAGCTTCAACTCTTCTGGGAAGGCTTTCCACAAGGGTTAGGAGTGTGTTTATGGGAATTTTTGACCGTTCTTCCAGAAGCACATCTGTGAGGTCAGACACTGATATTGGACGAGAAGGCCTGGCTCACAGTCTCCGCTCTAATTCATCCCAAAGGTGTTCGACAGAAATTTCACAACTGGACTTCCACAGGTGGCGTCTGATCACGGTACCACGCTGGAATTCACTGAGATCCTGAGAGCGACCCATTCTTTCACTAATGTCTGTAGAAGCAGTCTGCAGGACTAGGGGCTTGGTTTTATACACCCGTGGCCATGGAAGTGATTGGAACACCTGAATTCAGTAATTTGGATGGGTGAGTAAACACTTCTGGATATATAGTGTAAATCACGTCCAAAGCCTTGAGTTTTTTCTCTCTAAACAAAAAAAAAGTGTGTTTTTATTGCATTAGTAATTTACTATTGACTCTCATTACCAAATTGACCCTCCTGGTGACTTTACCTACTGAATTAAATGTTTTAAGACAAATTTCACCAGAAATGACAGAATAACAATTATTATTAATAGGTTTAAAAAGTTACAACTGGGGCTTCCACAAGACACTGCAAGCAGATGGGCTAAAGCGTTCATTTTCCAACCAGAACCCACCAAACCCACGCTTGCCCAGTCTCATTTTGACCTGTTTTGTTGCTGTTCATGCGAAAAATTTCCACTACAGGTCACAAGGGGGCAGACAGTGACCCATCTAATCATGTGTAATTTACAGTTAGTTATTAAAATACATGCAGATTTATTAACTATATTCTGCCCAAATCTGCTTTAGTAACATTTATACGTCTAAAGATGCCTTTATTCATCACAGCATAACTTACCATAATGCCATGATAAAAGTCTGGGATAGGGAAGATGTTGTTTGGACCTTTGTGCCACACATTACTGTGTTTATGTACAGGGGTATTCAGTTAGACCTCTACCACAGAGAATCTGAGCAGATACCTGCTGTGGTGGCTGGACATCAGTGCTGTGCGGTGCTGTATTAATGCTCAGATATCCTGTGTATGGATTTGATGTGTGTTTCCAAACACAGCTTTATAGCTGCAGTGTATTATGACTCAGGTCGCAGTGTGACAGCACGGATTACTACAAGCTCTCAGATCACCGGCCCATCTGAATACTGCTGCCTCAGCAGACAGACGGACGTCCGCCATTGGCTATGACCTGAACTGACCTGAGCAGAGGGTAGTAACCAGAGAGCAGTGTAAAACTAGAGCCCAGTGAAAATACACCAGTAAGGCATAACATTCTGACCACCTCCTTGTTTCTATGCTCACTCTCCATTTTATCAGCTGCACTTTGTAGTTCTACAGTTACAGACTGTAGTCCATCTGTTTCTCTGATACTTTGTTACCCCCTTTTACCCTGTTCTTCAGTGGTCAGGACCCCCATGGACCCTCACAGAGCAGGTACTATTTGGGTGTTGGATCATTCTCAGCACTGCAGTAACACTGACGTGGTGGTGGTGTGTTCGTGTGTGTTGTGCTGGTATGAGTGGATCAGACACAGCAGTGCTGCTGGAGTTTTTTAAAACACTGCGTCCACTCACTGTCCACTCTATTAGACAGTCCTACCTTGTCGGTCCACCTTGTAGATGTAAAGTCAGAGACGATAGCTCATCTGCTGCTGTACAGTTTGTGTTGGTCTTCCTCTAGCCCTTCTTCAGTGGTCACAGGACACTGCCCACAGGATGCTGTTGGCTGGATATTTTTGGTTGGTGGACTATTCTCAGTCCAGAAGTGACACTGAGGTGTTTAAAAAGTCCAGTAGAACTGCTGTCTGATCTACTCATACCACCACTTTGTTATAATCCCACTGACAGTTGACTGTGGAATATTTAGTAGTGAGGAAATTTCACGACTGGACTTGTTGCACAGGTGGCGTCCGATCACGGTACCACGCTGGAATTCCCTGAGCTCCTGAGAGTGACCCATTCATTCACTAATGTGTGTAGAAGCAGTCTGCAGGCCTAGGGGCTTGGCTTTATACACCTGTGGCCATGGAAGTGATTGGAACACCTGAATTCAGTGATTTGGATGGGGGAGTGAATACTTCTGGAGATATAATATATATACAGATATTAACATCTCTTTTGGTCTTTTCAATCTGGCTCTATTTATTGTGAGTTTATTTGTCTCTTAATTAAATACTTGTTAACTGTCTGGTCTGTTCACAGCGTGTTACGTCGTTCATTTGTGCCAGCTTCCAAGCCCCCGGACACCGAGCAGAGTGGACAGAGCTTTGTGAGGTTCAGACTGACTATCTGTTCAGTGAAAAACACTTGCGTGCTTCCATGACATCATTCTGGTAATACCTGCCTGCAGGATTATGACTCATAAACCCAAAACAGCATCCAGATTAGCCATCAGGGTGAAGGTCTTCCACAGTGATCGAATCAAATGGACGTTTCACAAATGTGACCCAAACAAACAAACAAACAAATAAATAAATAAGACCAATCAATACTTCCATAAACTTTTATAATAGGATTTTTGTTCTAACAGGTAAACACAGCGTCGTCAATGTCATGGCTTTTTTGTCTCTTAAATACTCTGCATTCTATAAAGAAACTGTAACTGTAAAAATATTTAATTATAACTAATTAAAAGATCTGTGAGGGTGGAGAGGGCAGATGGGGGGGTGTACATGATCTGTATGGTTGTTATGGTAACTGGCTGGGATGTGGTCAGGGGTCAGAGGTCCGGTCCAGGTGGCGCTTCACCGTGACGATGGGGCGGTGTTACCGTTTCCATTCAGAGCGAACCTGAAGAGTAGAGAAGAAAAAAAAAGTCAATTTCTTTCTTTCTTTCCATCCTTCTTTCCTTCTGTTTGTCTTTCCCTGTGTCTTTCCCTCTGTCTGTCTTCCGTCTGTTTTTCTGTCCTTCTTGCCTTCTGTCTTTCCATCTGTCTGTCTGTCCTTCTTGCCTTCTGTCTTTCCATCTGTCTGTCTGTCCTTCTTGCCTTCTGTCTGTCTTTCCATCTGTTTTTCTGTCCTTATTTCTCTGTCTGTATTTCCCTCTGTCTTTGTCTTTCCGTCTGTCTTTCCGTCCGTCCTTCTTTCTTCCTGTCTTTCCGTCCTTCATTACGATTTGAATTTGATTAAAAAGTTACTGCAGTGTTTTTGTAACTGTTTGAAATCAAAACAGCAAAAGTCAAAAGTGCAGACTTCAGGCTCCATAAAGAATCAATAACAAATGTAATTAATTATATAACTATACAACTAATTACACAGTTGTGTAATCCTATTTAAAATGGTATGGCAAAAAGATTCACACAGATTTTTCCAATTTTCTACATTATTAAATGGTTAAGATGTAAACAGAGTAATTCAGAGTGGTTTGGTGTGAAATGCTGTTCTAGAGAAACTTACTGAGTCTGATTTGTTCACAGAAGTGTTACACCATAGATTATATATGGTGAAAGGTACATGCAAGGTGTTGTGAGGCAAAATAGTCCCTACAGAATTTTTTTTTGCAGATATTTTACCATCAATATTCCATATAAACTCACAAGACTCATGTAGGTTCACTGGTGGTTTTGGATGGTAAATAAAATGTCTGTGTTGTGGTCATCGTGACCCCTGGTTCCCATCACCACCAATGTAATGAATGATTTTCGCATCAGAACCACTCAGAATTAGTTTTCCTACATTCTCAATTATACTGAAAATTCGAAATACTTAAATGTTCTCCAGCTCTGGGCCCTCAGATGGTCCAAAAATTTTGCTCCATCTCTATGCAACTGTGACATGGGTTGGAGCAAAAACATGGACCATCTGGGAGGCCCTGAGAACCAGTCTGAAGACCTCTGCTCTAATAGTGAAGACCTCTGCAAACAGACAGTAACGCAAGAAACAAAGCACGTGAAGAGGTCTGATCTGTATGACTGCTCCACCTGAATGCTGTGTAGTGTAAGATCCTACTGAACACTCACAGGTGTAGTGACTCACCTGCACACTCTCTCCATCACGTGCGTGACCAGCAGGTCAGAGATGCCGGGGCAGGACTCCTCGGCGAGGTTAAAGGCGTTCTCCAGTTCCTCTATGGCCCCCATTCCTCCACCACTTGCCCGCCGCTTCTCTTTTAACTGCAGGAAAAGTTCAGACAAGATTAAATACCTCAAAACACACAGACTAGACAAAATGTAACAGCTCACAGATGAAACGAACACTTGATTCATTTTAAAAAAGTAGTGCATTCAAGGTCTGGGAGAGATTAGACGGTGAGCGCACCGTCAGATCTTGTAGTTGATGTGTTAAATGTGGGAGAAATGGACAGGCATGAATATCAGAGGGCCACATTGTTATAGCCAAACAACTGGATCAGAGCATCTCTGCAACAGCAAGGCTTGTGGTGTGCTCCTGGTCAGCAGTGTGGACCACGGAGGGACAAACCAGCATCAGGGTGTCCACTGACAGAAGTGCTACTACTGCACAGAAATGTTTATGGGAGGAATGTGTCAACACAGTGCATCGTACCCCACTGACGAATCGGCTACTCTGTCCGTCAGTCTGATGGATCAGTCTGGGTTTGGCGATTTCCAGGAGAACATTACCTGCCTGACTGCACTGTTCCAGCTGTAAAGTTTGTTGGAGAAGGGATAATGATATGGGGCTGTTTTTCAGGGGTTGGCCTAGAACCCTTAGTTCCAGTGAAGGGGAACCTTAATGTTTCAGCACCAAGAGATTTGGGATTTTTGTACACTAACTTTGTGTGAATAGTTTGGGGAAGAACCTTCTGTTCCAGCATGACTGAGACCCAGAGCATGAAGCAGCTCCGTAAAGGCCGTGCTGGGCGAGTTTGGTGTGGAGGAACTTGACTGACCCTCACAGAATCCTGTCCTCAACCCCATCCAACACCTTTGGGATGAACTAAAACAGAGATTGTGAGTCAGACCCTCTCGTCCAGCATCGGTGTCTGACCTCACAAATGCTGTTCTGGATAAACGAACAAAAATTCCTATAGGCACTCTCCAACATCTTACAAAGCTTCCTAGAAAACTGGAAGCTGTTAGAGCTCTAAAGGGGGACCAACTCCATATTAATGCCTATGGATTTAGAATGGGATTCATAAAAGCTCCTGTGGGTGTGATGTGTAGGTGTCCCAATACTTTTGTCCATATAGTGTAGCATTACAGAAAAAATGTAATCCTACACAAATAAACAAGTGTGGCACCAGTCATCTCCATCACAGTCATGCCATGCATAAATGAATGAAATCAAAGACCTCTTAGTGATAAGTTAGGACCCCCTGGGGGCCCACAGACCCCACTCTGAGAATGTGGAGAAGTTTACCTCTCTGAAGATGGGCGAGACGAGTGCAGACAGACACTGAGACCTGGGCTGCCTCTTCACCTCTGCGGCCTGAGAATCAGTCACACAAAACATTATTAGTCTATTTTAGCTTTTTCATGTGTTTGTGCTTTAATAAAGCCGGCAAAACAAACGGCATGTCCTTTTGAGTTTCCCCATCAAGTCACAGACCATGAACACCAGGGGTGTCAAACTGAACATGGTTTATTCAAAATGTGCCAAAACCGTAAACAGTAAAATAGACACTGAATGCTTTAATAATAATAATAATAATAATAATAATTAAGTTTAAGTGACCCTTATTAGTCCCACAACGGGGAAATTTCACCTGCCTTTTTTGCTTGAACTAGACACCTTTCCTTTTTATGGTGCTGTCCCATAGACACATTTTATGTTGCAGTGCATGCTGGGGATTGTAGTACAGCTCATGGTGAAACGGGCCAATTCCTGGCTGCGACAGAAGGTGTTTACTGCAGTCTGGTTGCATCTCACCTCTGAGTCTGTGTTCGGGTATCCTTTCTGAAGCTTGTTCATTGAGCTGGGCCTGACGGTGGGGAAAGTCCACATAGGACACTGATCTCTCTCGTCTCCGTCTCCGTCCCTGCGAGAAAGGGACAGAACACAGAGTCGTATGTTATTGTTTCCACCATTCTGTGGAGTCCTAGTTTAGTACCAGGCCTAATTTAACACAACTGATAAGCTGCTCAAGGCGTGTAGCATCGAACACAGACACGAGACTAATGGACCACTGATGGGACATCCAGTCAGGGTTGAAGGGTGGTGGTTCTCCAGGAATTAGTTATTCTGTAGCTTTGCTAAATTTTAAAACCCACAAATAAAAAACATGGTCCTTCAAGGCTTCTACATAGAACCATGAACAGTCAAAGAATCCTTTAAATGATTAAAGGGTTATTTGCATCATGAAAGGCTTCTTCAGCTGGATGGACATTGTGTTCTATACAGAACCATTTCGAAAAGGGTTCTATGCAGCACCAAAAAAGGTTCTTCTATCATTACAAGCTAGACATCCTAACAATAGAAGAGCCCTTTTCGGGGCTATATTCCCCCCCCAATAAGGTTCTACAAAAGAACCACATACAATCTCCATCAAACTGAAGAACACCCTCACAAAGCACATTCTTGCAAAAGGTTCTTCTAGTGTTCAACCATTTTATTCAGGAAAGAAACCCTTGAAGAACCGTCTTTAAGTGTGTCGGACACAATACAAAAGCTAAGTGTCTCACTCGGTTTACACAAAGTGTAAAACAGATAAGTGACCATAGTTAGCGGAGGTCAAGGTCTTGGCACTAAGGTGGTCACTCTTTAAAGAAATCGGATGGATGACTCCGAATAGACCAAGTATTGACAAAATCCAGACTTCAAGATGACTATAGATAACAGTAGCTCTGTCCCAGTTCAGAGGCTGCATTTAACCTCTGACTCCTTGGAGCCACCAGTGGTTCCAAAACACACTTCCTCGTGTTCTTCATAACGTTCATATTTCATAAGCTCCATTCAGAAGCTGGGCGTCGTATGAGGCTGTAACTCTTCTCTCCAGTCAAATAGATGGTGATGTCATTTTAAACCCTTATAATAAAAGAAGCTGAACTCAGTTTGTTTTTCTACTGAAAGTCGAGCCGTTTTTCACCAAATCTGGGCTATAAACTATAAACAGACGGCGTCTCTTCAGTGATCTGCTCTGGAAACATTACTAATATAAAATAACACAAAGAGCGTCTGAAATTTTGGCTTTCAGCAGTATATTATAAGCGTATAGTGATGTGTAGATCATAAAACACATGTTCTGTTAATTTGAGGGGAACTTTTATTAAAAAAATTAATAAAATAAAAATCTACATTTATTTCATGCAGTTGCTGAATAATCTGCCTTATGATTCGGTCGTGTAAATTCAGATGGACAAAGCGAAATATATCCTGGAGAAAGAGGTTAAAGGCCGACAGCAGCGTGACTAGACTGTCCCATTTCGAAGCCTCCTTCATATGTGATGGAGAAATGTGCCCTTTTCTATGCCAATGAAGGATCCAACGGGTGGATCGTTCACCAGCCAACATATCCCGAGGTTGATTGTGTGCTGGCGAGGAATCAAGAACATGGTGGCGTCAGCAGAGGAGCGAACAGCGGCTGAAGAGACACTTTAAATGTAAGTATTGGGTTTAAACTGAGTTGAACAGCCAATGATACTAATGTTAAAAAATGCCAATGTGGTCTGAAGCACAACTTACTCTAACGTTTTATTTTAGGGAGCAAAGAGCCGACAGAGAGAAGCATCTCCAGCTGTAATAAATGAAAAAAGAAAAAATCAAAGTTTTAAGGATCTTTAAAAGAACTTGACAGGAGCGGCATTTCATGATGTGATGGTAAGGGTGGGAACAGCGGCTGCTGTGGAGCAGAGCCTCCCATTTCAGTTCAGCCTTTGAAGAACATGCCTTCGTAGACTGTGTCCTTCAAAGGATGTAGCTCCTGAACTGGCACAGACTTCGTACAGTGTACATACAGTATCAGAAACCACACAATCAAGTCAATTAGAGATACTGAACACCTTACTGTGTGATTTAGGTATGCAACATGGTGAGGCGGTTTGGGTTCCATCGCCTGAATTAGATTACTTACTGACCTATAATTTGCTATATTTACACGTATTTATACCTGGACATCGCCGTGGACTGGACTTGCACCACCCTGAATTACTGTTTTAAATGAGAGAGCTGCATTACGTATGAAAGGACGGAGTGATGTCTTACATGTCGGAGTCGTCTGAGCTGGACTCCTCTCCATGGCCTTCAGACTTCCAGCGGCGGTAGCGGTCGATCAGCTCCGTCAGATATGACGTTTTCTTGGTGTAGCGTGTGATAAACTTGTGCTTTAGAAGCTCTTTAGCTGTGGGCCTCTGTGGAAGAGAACAATTCAACTCAAATTATATTAAGCAAAAACTTACACACTATGATAAAATACATCCATGTTCAATAAATGACCAGATTTATTTATCATAATAATAATAATAATAATAATAATAATAATAATAATAATAATAATACACAAACAAATCTCTTGCTAAGCAATGTAGTTCATAAAAATAGGCTTGCAAACATAATGGTCAAAAATGTTTTTATGGTTTTTAATAATGAGCCAGATTAAGAGAGGTTAATGGTGTTTTTGGAGGACAAAAGACCCCTCAACCCCACCTCCCACACCCTGACAATAATAAATAACCAAAAAAAAAAAAAAAAAAACGCAAAACAAACGAAAAAAGTGCATATGTGAAAAATAACTTTAATAAATAACTAACAAAATTATTCGTTCTCCACCACTGATCAATGGCTTTCTGCACATTTTTGTTAGGGGGCTTTTAACTATTTTAAATATCGTGGCAGGGTTTGGGCTGAGGGGGCTTTATTTCATTTAATTATATTAACTACTCTATGGGCAGACTTTAATAATTTAATGACTAATGCAGGGGTCTTTAATTACAATTCAGTGAGGTCCAGTTAGAGAAAATTTCCTCAAGGTCCAGAACATCATAACATCTAACTTACATCATGATTCAGTGCCACATACTGTTTACTCAAGTAGCCGAGTAGGAATATTAACATCTTATACAGTCGACAGCTGAATATCAGACCAAATAAAGTCCAGTTCAGTCAAATTTCAACAACATTTACTGTCAGCTTTCTCTTTTTAGAGCACGTCATGTGAAATAACCCTCTGACTCACTTTCTTCTCTGACTGCTGTTTCTCGCCTCGTCTCTCCCCTGTGTGAGGTCACTCACTCAAGTCTCAGAGCTCATCATAATGCACAGAACTGATTGGCTGAGTAGTATCACATGTGATATTTACAACACATGCGATTGGTCTATGTATCCTGGGCCGCTAAAGCTACTGTAAAGGCCAGAAAAGTTACGCTGATTGAAATAGGACCAACCCATCAAAATTAAATAATTCTCCATAGTTTATCGGTTGTAGGTCCAGGTCTGCATAGGACAGTGTCTGGGTCCAGACTCAGACCGTGGTCCACCTATTAGTGACCTCTGGACTAATGGATCACTGATGGGACATCCAGTCAGGATTGAAGATGGTGGTTCTGCAGGATTCGGTTATTGAGTAGCATTGCTAAAATTTATAACCCACAAAGAAAAAAAAATACAAATATTGTTCTTTAGGGTTCTTTAGACAGAAAAAATGATTCAACATAGAATCAAGAACACTCAGAGAGGCCTTTGTATGAGGCCTCTTTGCATCGTAGGTTCTTTGCATCGTAGACTGATAGAGAATATGCTGAATGTGACGTGCTCATCTGCGAAGGCACCATTAATGCTGAATTATATATACATGTTTTGGCAACATATGCTGCCATTCAGACGACGTCTTTTTCAGGCGAGGCTTTCATTTTAACCATAGTTTAGTCATTACACACTTAAGGGCTTTCTGTGTATTTAATATTTGCATCTGCAGTGGACAGTCCCCAGTCTGTGAGCTGCCTCAGGCCTCCCTGGCAGTCAGAGCCCCCTGGCCACTGGCCCTATTGGCCTGGTCAGTAATCTATCCCTGGATGTCTGCAGTCTTATGTGTAAACGTTAAATGTTTTACAATTGCTTCAGAAGCAGCTCAGGTCTCAGAACCAAATCTTTTCACACCAAATGTTCCCGCAAAGCTACTTTATAGCATTTCTCAAATGGTCGAGAACACAAACACTCCAGAAGAAGGACTTAAGAATCCAAACCTAATGTCTGGAGGGACGATTAGTATGACTTGAGAGGATGATTTTATTTAAAAAGTTGCAATAATAATAATAATAATAATAATAATAATAATAAAAATTAAATAAGTAAATGAGGAAGACTGACTTGAACAATCATCTACTCTTTTCCAGCTCTCTACTACAATAATACTCACAAATCGCGGGTCCTTATTGAGGCACGCCTCCACAAACTCTTTGAAAGGTTTGCTATAGGAGCCCTCCAGTGTGGGTGGGGTGTTTTTGGGGATGAGGAATAACACGCGCATAGGGTGCAGGTCAGAGTTCGGTGGCTCCCCTTTGGCCAGCTCGATTGCCGTTATGCCCAGAGACCAGATATCTGCCTACAAACAACAAGGAAATAAATAAGTTCTCTGGATGACTGTTAGACTTGCTGCTAAAAGAACTAATAGATGCAAAACAAGGGCATTTTAACTGAACTCTAACTGATCACCTGAAAGATAACAAATCATGTCAAACAGAGCAGTAGGAAACGTTACAGACCGCTGGGTCCTCCACTGATGCCACAGACTAGACTGACTTCATTGCTGTAGCCTGAAGTCTGAAGCTTGAAGAAGCACATTGTCATGTTTTCTGTCTACGGCAGTGCGAAGGAGGGAAAGCTGCTTACGCTACAACCCAACCTAACCAGCAGCGCTGAAACAGCTGATGTGAGTAACTTACTGCTCAGCCTATAAATCACATTTGCTGCACAAAATCTCAATTACACTAACCAAAAAATTGTTTTCAGTTCACGTGCAGAGACTATTTGCAGGAGTAAAAGCATTCCCGCGGAAGGAGAAGCGCTCGCGCACAAGGAAAATGAATCTGACACTCAGCTGTTTTCTGCTTGCTGTTGAGCTTCTGCTCACGCAAGAGATTAATTCGTTTTTTTACAGTTGTGGGCGGGTCCAGACAAATGATTGGGCAACTTAATCGTAATTATCAAACATTCAGGAAGACAGAATGAAGTAATTACAGGCAGCGTTTTGGCTTATGCCATGATACTGGGTGGTCTTCTAGAGTGAAAGCCCTGTTTCCGGTTTTTATATTCAGCAAAGCTTTGATGACCACAGACAGCCAGCCAATCACAACACGGTTCCAGAAATCAGTAGTGCCCAATCATACATCCAGACCCGCCCACAGTGGCCTAAAACAAATTAAACCCTTGCGCGAGCAGAAGCTCAACAACAAGCAGAAAGACCAACTGAGCGTCGGACAACAGTAAACACAAATGATAAAAGCAGATTTGTGGGCGGAGCACGGACAGGTGAGCTGACCCACCTTGAAGTCGTAAGCCGACTGTTTAATGACCTCTGGAGCCATCCAGAATGGAGTGCCCACAAACGTGTTCCTCTTTATCTGTGTGTCTGTCAGCTGACCCGCCACCCCGAAATCAGCCAGCTTCACATCACCCTGCTCAGACAGCAGCACATTCGCAGCTAGAGAGAGAGAGAGAGAGAGAGAGACACACACAGAGAGAGAGAGAGAGAGAGAGAGAGAGAGAGAGAGAGAGAGAGAGAGAGAGAGAGAGAGAGAGAGAGAGAGAGAGAGAGAGAGAGAGAGAGAGAGAGAGAGAGAGAGAGAGAGAGATTTTTACATTTTTGCTGACTGAAACCCGACCATATCGTATCGAACTCTGAACGCTGCACCGTCACGTAGTTGATATGTCTGTGTTTTCCTGCTGATCACCTTTGATGTCACGGTGAATCTTCCGTTCAGAGTGTAAATATTCCAGACCCTTCAGGATTTCCCTCAGTATAGTAGCGATGTAGGTCTCCTCCAGCGGTCCGGGACGCAGCTGAAGGAGGAGAAGATCAGCAGCTCATTAGACGAGTTCAGCTGTGTCTCTTCTTCCTGACTAGAGAAGCTGTAAGTGTGAGTTCTCTATGTAAGCGCAGAATTACAGCAGCACGCTTTTCACTTACGAGGTCTAGAGCAGAGCCGCCTCCCAAATACTCCATAATGATCCACAGTTTGGTTCCCTGTGAAGAACCACACAATACCAGAACATTACAAGCCTGATTTCTCTTCTGAGTGCATTACATATACACCCATTCTCTCACACACACAAACACACAGATCAGGCAGAACATTCTGACCACCTCCTTGTTTTTACACTCATTGTCCATTTTATCAGCTCCACTTACTGTATAGCTGCACTTTGTAGTTCTACAGTTACAGACTGTAGTCCATCTGTTTCTCTGATACTTTGTTACCCCCTTTTACCCTGTTCTTCAGTGGTCAGGACCCCCATGGACCCTCACAGAGCAGGTACTATATGGGTGGTGGATCATTCTCAGCACTGCAGTAACACTGAGGTGGTGGTGGTGTGTTAATATGTGTTGCACTGGCACGAGTGGATCAGACACAGCAGTGCCGCTGGAGGTAAGATGTTGGCTTCGTACCATTTAAGGTGGAGTGGAAAATGTATGTGCATGATATTATTATATAAAAGCTTTGGTAGCCACTTTTATATGTTTTTGTAAAATTTCAGTTTGGAACGTTCTGAGCTCTGGAGATGTGCAGGTCATACGGATCCAGTCTGTCAGTTTAGCTTCTCAATGTTTTCTGGAGTCACAGCTAAAGCATCTACATATCTTTTCATCTTTTTCCTGATCACGCTGGTCTGGTTTGTTGGCGTTCATCCACCTGCAGAGCCGCATCTGTGATGAGTCGAGCTCTATCAGAATCAGAGTTACAGCTCACTTACCAACATGGAGACGTGGTCTTCTTAATGACTCAATCGAATACTATGAATTCTAGCATTTCACGTGACGCAACACTGTACAGTCGCCACCATTCTGTGGGCCGAATCAGGGAGTGACTGTGCTGTGCGACGCCTTCAATCTGCTGTGCTTTGTGAATGATTCACCTGCAAGAAGCAACAGAAGCTGAGAGACTAGAGAGACACAGACCTTTAATTCAGTGTTCTCACTCCAGGTTTGGAGCCACTGCACTGTGTAGTTTAGTGTTTCTCTCCGCTGTTCACACCTCGTTCAGTTCAAGAAGGGATTAATCAGCTGATAATATCAGGTATTTTAACCAAGAAACCACAGTTATGCAGGGCAGGGGTTTCAGGACTGGAGCTGAACTCCGAACTAACTGAACTAGCAAACTTACAGAACCACGTCTGTCAAGACACAATGTCGTTTTCTGCTCCACGACATTCAGTCTGATATTTAACGCTTATGTTTCTCCATTCAAACGTCATTTAAATCTCCAGAAACAGAGAGTAAAGTTATCCCGGTGGTCTGCAGCTCCGTTAGGGGGACGACTGATCATCTCTCGGCTGTTAACATCAGCTAAAGTTCTCTAAAGACCTGCATTGTTCACATCTGTGTTGATTAGCTGATGTGGTTTCCCTCCTATGATCACTGACTTTATCTCCTCTTTATGCAATAACATGGGATCCTTTACCCACCCTGACGTGAAGAGCCGGTGGGCTTCTGTGCTTTTAAATGCTGTGAGAGACTCTCCAGAACAGGGAGAGGGGCTGAGTATGAGATACATATAAATGTCAGGAAAACACAAATGTGGTAGCTTTTTTGCCGGTTTAAGTGGGTCCAGGAGTTCAGGGGGAAACGGTATCAGGATCTCAGACTATTTTATCGACTTTCTCATCCAAAGTAAGGAGAGTAATTTTAGCCATGTATCGCCTCTAGTTACGTTTGCGTGGAGCAGCGAAGCCAGAAATTCGGTCCCAAATAAGGCAGAAAAATCATGTGTCCAAAACCGGAGGATAGGTGGGGCATGTACTTCCAGCTCCAGCAGCTCCAGCGTAAAACTAAAGACATCAAATGTGTCTCGGCCGATTAGCTACATTTGGGGTAAAGGGGGAAACCGTAGCTTAGTAGGTTACCTTCAGATATGAGCCGTAGTATTTGGTGACGAACGGGCTGTCGCACTGGCTCAGCACGGTGATTTCCTGCTGAATGTCCTCGATCTCGTCCTCAGCCTCCTCCAGGTCTATGATCTTTATGGCCACGACCTCCTTTGTGCGGTTATTAATGCCTTTGTAGACCTCCCCGAACGAGCCTTTCCCAATGCGCTCCTGCTTCGTGAAGTACTCCTCTGGGTCAAGACGGGCATTCTGAACTCAGAGATCGAGGAGCACATATCAGAATCTCTGCTGAAGTAATGATAAAACAAGTATACTTTCCATGTATGTGGTTTGCTTTAAATAAGTGTCTGCTAAATTAGTAAACACACACACACACACACACACATATATATACATACATATATACACATACATACATGTACAGATGTTGACACCCTGCTGACACCATACATATTAGAAATAGCCCTACACTGGCCATCCTGGTCTATTCGTCCATCTGCTGCTCCTTAAAGGAGAACCTCACCACTTTTTCACAGTTTCTGCCTACTTGAAACTGTTAAGATGTAGACAGAGTCACTCAGCGTGGTCTTATGTGAAATGCTTCATCAGAACTGTTCACACTGATGGTGATAGGAACTAGATGTCTAATGCCTCTAACAGCTCCATCACAGAAAGCTATTAGATGAAATGGATATGAATACATTGCCTGATGCTTCAGACATACAGTGGGTTGCAAAAGTATTCATACCCCTTGAACTTTTCCATATTTTGTCACATTACAACCACAAACATAAATATATTTCACTGGAATTTAATGTGAAAGACCAACACAAAGTGGTATACAATTGTGAAGTGGAAAGAAAATTATACATGAATCAAAACATTTTTTACAAATAAAAAACTAATAAGTGCGACGTGCAAAAGTATTCAGCCCCCTTTTCCCTGAGTGCAACCAATTGCATTCAGAAGTTGCCTGATGACTGCTAATGACTCAAAAGGGTCCACCTGTGTGTAATCTAATCTCAGTACAAATACAGCTGCTCCGTGACGGCCTCAGATGTTGGTTAAGAGAATATTGGGGAGCAAACAGCATCATGAAGTCCAAAGAACACACCAGACAGGTTAGGAATATGGTTTTGGAGAAGTTTAAAGCAGGCTTAGGTTATAAAAAGATTTCCCAAGCTTTGAACATCTCACGGAGCACTGTTCAATCCATCATCCGGAAATGGAAAGAGTATGGCACCACAGTAAACCTGCCAAGACAAGGCCATCCACCTAAACTTACAGGCCGAACAAGGAGATCACTGATCAGAGAGGCAGCCAAGAGGCCCATGGTGACTCTGGATGAAATGCAGAGAGCCACAGCTCAGGTGGGGGAAACTGTCCACAGGACAACAATTAGTCGTGCACTACACAAATGTGGTCTTTATGGAAGAGTGGCAAGGAGAAAGCCATTGTTAAAAGAAAACCATAAGAAGTCCCGTTTGCAGTTTGCCAGAAGCCATGTTGAGGACACAGCAAACATGTGGAAGAAGGTGCTTTGGTCAGACGAGACCAAAATAGAACTTTTTGGCCACAATGCAAAACGCTATGCGTGGCGGAGAAATAACACTGCGCATCACTCTGAAAACACCATCCCCACTGTCAAATATGGTGGTGGCAGCATCATGCTCTGGGGGTGCTTCTCTTCAGCAGGGACCGGGAAGTTGGTCAAAGTTGATGGGAAGATGGATGGAGCCAAATACAGGGCAATCTTGGAAGAAAACCTGTTGGAGTCAGCAAAAGATTTGAGACTGGGGCGGAGGTTCACCTTCCAGCAGGACAACGACCCTAAACATAAAGCCAGAGCTACAATGGAGTGGTTTAAAAAAAAGAATATTCATGTGTTAGAATGGCCCAGTCAGAGTCCAGACCTAAACCCAATTGAGAATTTGTGGCAAGATCTCAAAACTGCTGTTCACAAACGCTCTCCATCCAATCTGACTGAGCTTGAGCTGTTTTGCAAGGAGGAATGGGCAAGAATTTCAGTCACTAGATGTGCAAAGCTGGTGGAGACATACCCTAAAAGACTTGCAGCTGTAATTGCAGCAAAAGGTGGCTCCACAAAGTATTGACTCAGGGGGGCTGAATACTTTTGCACGTCGCACTTATTAGTTTTTTATTTGTAAAAAATGTTTTGATTCATGTATAATTTTCTTTCCACTTCACAATTGTATACCACTTTGTGTTGGTCTTTCACATTAAATTCCAGTGAAATATATTTATGTTTGTGGTTGTAATGTGACAAAATATGTTTTTGTTCAAGGGGTATGAATACTTTTGCAACCCACTGTACAACATACATCTGAGAAGACTCATGTAGGTTCTCTGGTGGTTCTGGATAGTAAATGTCTATATCTGTGTTGTAGTCATGGTGACCCCTGGTTCCCATCACCACCACTGTAAAGACATCTGAACCATTTCACACCAAACCCTCTCTGAATCTCTCTGTTTACACCTCACACACTGAACTATGCAGGAATATGATGAAATGAGACGTGAGATTTTCATGGTGATCCCAGACACAGCACTGGATCAGTGAATCACTCACAAAAACATGAGGGATCAGATCAAGCTCTTAAAATGTTAGTCAATTTGATTTCTTTTAAGGTGAACTCCAAATGTTTTCAAATTTTCCACATAATTAACTGGTTTAGATTGTAAACAGAGTCATTCAGAGCGGTTTGGTGTGAAACACTTAGTTCTAGAGAAACTTACAGAGTCAGAGCTGTTCACAGTGGTGGTGATAGGAACCAGACGTCCACCTCTAAAAGCTCCCTCACAGAAAGTTCCTACATGAAATGGTTATGAATTCACTGCTTGATGACTGAGATGCTGTTTGATGGTGATGTTTTGGTTTAAAATGTATTTTAATCAATTTATATTAATCAAAACTTGGTGGAGGTATACATGCAGGGTGTTAAGAGGCAAAATAGTTCCCAATGAAATCTTTATATTTAAATTATTTTAGATTTATCACTATTTTACTGTCATTAGCATTCCATATAAGCTCAGAAGAAGGTTCTCTGGTGGTTCTGGATAGCAAATAAAATGTCTATATCTGTGTTGTAGTCATGGTGATGCCTGGTTCCCATCACCACCACTGTAAAGACATCTGAACCATTTCACACCAAACTGCTCTGAATCTCTCTGTTCACATCTCACAGACCGAGTTATACAGGAATATGATTTGAAATGAGACTTGAGAACTGAGCCAGCCTACTGGAGAATAAGAGCAGAGAAAAGCTCAGAAACACAGTGCTTAATTATGCTTTCTCTATAGTTAGATGGTCAAGATGTAAACAGAGCCTTTCAGAGCGGTTTGGTGTGACACGCTCTGTTCTTGAGAAACTTAAGAGTCAGTAGTGGTGATAGGAACCAAACGTCCACCTCTAAAAGCTCCTCACAGAAGGTTCCTACATGAAATGGCTATGAATTCACTGCCTCATGTCTAAGACACTGTTGTTTAGCATTTTCGAGATAAGGTTTTGGCCTTAATTGTATATTTAAAAAGCCATTCATGACAAACGGGTACATACAGGCCATTGTGAGACAAAATAGTCCCCAGAGAAATCTGATCATTCCAGGTTTTCCACCATTTCACCATCATCAACATTCCATATAAACACTCAGAAGACTCATGTAGGTTCTCTGGTGGTTCTGGATAGTAAATGTCTATATCTGTGTTGTAGTCATGGCGACACCTGGTTCCTATCACCACCACTGTAAAGACATCTGAAGCATTTCACACCAAACCCACTCTGAATCTCTCTGTTTACATCTCAACCACTGAATTATCAGAATTCTTCACATATAAGAAATCAGTGGAATTGCCCTTTAACCTCACAAAGAGCTCAGGAATGAGAAGATGAGCTGTTGTTGGAGCAGGTAAGGCACTACATCGGTGGTCACCAACCCTTTTCTTCTCCTCCTCCTGCTTCTCCTGGGCTTTAGTCCAAGCCAACTGCCTCCTCCTTATCTAACACTGATGCATCTGATCCAGCCAATCAAGGACTACTGTAGTAGTTAGCTGGAGCAGGTGTGGTTGGAACTAGACTCTGCAGGGAGGTAGATCTCAAGGACCAGGGTTTGGAGGCCACTGCCCTACATGTGACCTATGGCTGGTGCTTCTCAGCCCTGGTCCTGGAGGTCCACTGCCCTGCACTGTCCCAGCTCATTCACAGCCCATTATTGAGCTGAAGTTTCAGGAAAAACACTAAAACGTGCAGGAACAGGGTTGAGTCACACTGGCCCACAACTGGGGTGGAGATGGAAAACACACTGCTCCAGCATAAGCAGATAAAAGCCAAGACATTAAAACAAACCAGCTGCATGTTGGCTTCCATCCTCCAGCCTCCTCAGCCTCAATCTCCCCGTTCCACCTTAAATGGTGCAGCAGTTACACGTAACGGCTGCACCACTTAAGGTGGAACGGGGAGATTTGACCAAGCAGCCTCCTCACCTGGTTCTGGATGTCTCGGAGGTGCGCCATCCCCTCTGCAGCCTGGGTCCGGCCCCTTTTACAGCCCAAAGGGGGGAATTATGTGGATTTCAGGCTCCTGGTTTCCAGCTCGGGGCTCCGCCAGCTGTTGTTATTATTAACGTTACCGCACTCATACACACACAGACACGGTGCAGCCTGCCGAGCTCTCGGCCTCGGATCTCCCACAGCCGGACCCCGAATCCCGGCCAGAACCGCGCTCAGGTGTCCTTCAGATCCATGTAGTTAACCGCCGGCCTACGATCAAACCACAAACCGCGAAAAAACTATTTTATTCTTTATCAAAACGATCCTTCATTTATCGCTCTTGCGGGATGGACGAAAATAATAGCGTCCGATGCGCATGCGCGGGCTGTCGGGTCGTGCGCCGCGGGATTCTGGGGGTTGTAGTTTTGTCCGCAGTCGTCGTCGCGTTAAGCCTTTTAGTGACATTTGTTCGATGTAAACAGCCTGCAGAATGTATGGACTTCTGTTCCCGTACGGAAATCTGCTATAGTCACATATATCATAAGGGGTTAGGCATGAATAAAAAAAAATACATTCATAATATGTGTATGTTTGATAGGCAGGTGAATACCTACAATATAAATGGTTTTGAAAGGCAAAATGAAATACAAAAAAAAAACATAATATGAAGTTAACATACATGAGCAGTATATTCCATCCTTACATGAATAATGCTTACTATCATATATTGATACATATGTGTTACACATGTAAACAATATTTCCAAAAGTATTCACTCACCCATCCAAATCAGTGAATTCAGGTGCTCCAATCACTTCCAAGTGATTACTAAATATTCCATTACTAAATATTCCACAGTCAACTGTCAGTGGGATTATAACAAAGTGGAAGCGAGTGGGAACGACAGCAACTCAGCCACGAAGTGGTCGGCCACGTAAAACGACAGAGCGGGATCAGCGGATGCTGAGGGGCATAGTGCACAGAGGTCGCCGACTTTCAGCAGAGTCAATCACTACAGACCTCCAAACTTCATGTGGTCTTCAGATCAGCTCAAGAACAGCGTAGAGAGCTTCATGGAATGGGTTTCCATGGTCGAGCAGCTGCATCCAAGCCTTACATCATCAAGCGCAATGCAAAGTGTGGTATGCAGTGGAGTAAAGCGCCGCCACTGGACTCTAGAGCAGTGGAGACGTGTTCTCTGGAGTGACCAATCATGCTTCTCTGTCTGCCAATCCGATGGACGAGTCTTGGTTTGGTGGTTGCCAGGAAAACAGTACTTGTCTGACTGCATTATGCCAAGTGTAAAGTTTGGTGGAGGGGGGAATATGGTGTGGGGTTGTTATTCAGGAGTTGGGCTCGGCCCCTTAGTTCCAGTGAAAGGAACTCTTAAAGCTTCAGCACGAAGAGATTTTGGACAATTTCATGCTCCCAACTTTGTGTGAACAGTTTGGGGACGGTCCCTTCCTGTTCCAACATGACTGCACACCAGTGCACAAAGCAGGTCCATAAAGACATGGATGAGCGAGTTTGGTGTGGAAGAACTTGACTGGCCTGCACAGAGTCCTGAGCTCAACCCGATAGAACACCTTTGGGATGAATTAGAGCGGAGACTGTGAGCCAGGCCTTCTCGTCCAACATCAGTGTCTGAACTCAGCTCTTCTGGAAGAACGGTCAAAAATTCCCATAAACACACTCCTAACCCTTGTGGAAAGCCTTCTCAGAAGAGTTGAAGCTGTTATAGCTGCAAAGGGTGAGCCGACATCATATTAAACCCTATGGATTAAGAATGGGATCTCACTCAAGTTCAGATGTGTGTGAAGCCAGACGAGTGAATACTTTTGGAAATATAGTATATGAGTGTACAAGCTGATAAACGGCTGAAATATATGTATCATATTTGCAAGCAGCCATTTTCAAATAAGTTGGCATATATATGTGTATATATATGTATATATATATAACATCATCTAAGCAGGACGTTAAGGAAGCTCATATATATTAATATGTCATATATTTGGAATCCATATATATCAGATGTCTGTATGGGTTTGCATGTTTTGAGGAGCTTTTCTACTTTGGTTTCTGCCAGCAGTGTGACAAAATAATGACTTAGAATCAGTGGTGGACAGTAACTGAGTAAATGTAATTAGTTTTTGTACTTAAGTAGTTTTTTGTGTATCTGTACTGAAGTTTTTCCGTTCTGGGCGGCTTTTTATTTTCACTCCACTACATTTCAGAGTCTAATATATGATTTTTTCCTCCACTACATTTTGAGAAATCTGTCGTTCCTTTTGGTTTCTGTGTGTATAAAAATGTAACTTGTCAAAACAAAAGAACCACAAAGCATCGTACCGACCTTGTATTAAACTTGTAACTAAGTTACAAAGAAATCTTAAACTGAAACTTTGCTTGTGTGATCATCTTAATAGACGTCAGCGTCACTAATTAATGACCTTCTATTAAAAGACTGGTTTACCAAGAGAGACGCTGGAGGACTTTCACCTGACATGAGTTCATGAAGCGAGTCTTGTTATAAAAATGATAACAGGACATCAGAGCCAGAATTACTCTTTTAGTATTTTTACTATTGATACTTAAATACATTTGAAGGCAAAATGTTTAGTACTTTTACTCAAGTTGAGGTCTAGAGTAAGGTCTTCTACTTTTACTGGAGTGATATTTTACCTTGGGTATACTTTAACTCAAGTACATGATTTGTGTACTTCGTCCACCTCTGCTTAGAATATCAAAATAATGACTTGAAATCTCATAATAATGACTTTTCTTAAAATATTGGCTAACTATGTACACACACACACACACACACACACAAACACACACACACACATTTTCCAAGCCGCTTCTCCCTCTGGTCCGCGGGCACAAACAATGATATTTTATTCAAAATAATGACTTAGTAACTCAAAATAATGACTTATTTTCTTAAAATATTAGCTTATGTTGAAACATTGACTAATTATAGTCAAAATAATGACTTAGTATCTCAAAATATTGATGTACACTTCTTGAAAGTTTGTGAACCATTTAGAATTTTCTATATTTCTGCATAAATTAGACCTAAAACTTCATCAGCCCTAATACGAGATAAAGAGAACCAAATTAAATAAATGAGACAAAAATATTATGATACACATATATTTATATATATTTAATATAAATGATTCAATATTACAGATCTGTGAGTAAACCTTTGCTTTCAGTGCCTGGTGTGTCTCCCTTGTGCAGCAATAACTGCAACATTTCCAGAAGCTGTTGATTGGTCCTGCACATTGGCTTGGTGGAGTTTTAGCCCTCCATACAAAACGGCTTCAGCTACATTATGGTGGTTCGTTTCCTCCAACAAACTGCTACTTCAGGTCCTTCCATAACATTTCTATAGGATTAAGGTCAGGACTTTGACTTGGTCATTCCAGAACATGAACTTGTCTTACTGCATAACCTATGTTCTCTTGAGTTTCAGCTCATGGACAGATGTCCTGACATTTTCCTTTAGAATCTGATGGTATAATTCAAAATTCATTGATCCATAAATGATGGCCCAGATGCAGCAAAACAGGCCCAAACTGTGATACTACCACCACCATGTTTCACAAATGGGATAAGGTTTTTATACTGGAATGCAGTGTTTTCCTTTCTTCAATCATAAAGCTGCTCATTTAAACCATCCATCCATCCATCCTCCTATCCTCAACCGCTTATCCGGGTCTGGGTCACAGGGGCAGCACCTCTCCCACGGGCGACTATCGACAGGCACCGAGAAGGTTCTGGCAGGTGCTTCAGGAGAGGAAAGTGGTTCCCAACCAACACTGTATACAGTGGGGCTGTGGGGCTGCTGACTTCGACTGGGGACGTCATTGGACAGTGGAAGGAATAACCAACAATCCTTCCCCAGAGGAGGCAGAGCTTGGAGTTCCGAGTGAGGGTCCGTCCATCACTTGGGCTGAGGTAGCCAAGGTGGTCGGAAAACTCCTTGGTGGCAGAGCACCGGGGGTGGATGAGATCCGTCCGGAATTCCTGAGGGCTCTGGATGTTGTAGGGCTGTCTTGGCTGACATGCCTCTGCAACATCGCGTGGACATCTGGAGCGGTCCCCCTGGAATGGCAGACCGGGGTGGTAGTCCCACTTTTTAAGAAAGGGGACCGGAGGGTGTGTTCCAACTACCGGGGGATCACACTTCTCATCCTACCTGGTAAGGTCTATGCAGGGGTACTGGAGAAGAGAGTCCAACCGATAGTTGAATCTCAGCTACAAGAGGAACAATGTGGGTTTCGCCCAGGTCGTGGAACACTGGACCAGCTTTTTATCCTCACCAGGGTCCTGGAGGGTGAGTGCAAGTTCGCCCAACCAGTCTACATGTGTTTTGTGGATTTGGAGAAGGCATTCGACCGCGTGCCATGGGGGATCCTGTGGGGAGTGCGCCGGGAGTATGGGGTGAGGGGCTCGTTGTTACGGGCCATTCAGTCCCTGTACAAACGGAGCAGGAGCTTGGTTCGTATAGCCGGCAGTAAGTCGGATTGGTTTCCAGTCAGGGTTGGACTCTGCCAGGGCTGTCCATTGTCACCAATTCTGTTCATAACTTTTATGGACAGAATTTCTCAGAACAGCCAAGTGGCAGAGGGTGTCCAGTATGGTGGCCTCAGGATTTCATGTCTGCTTTTTGTGGATGATGTGGTCCTGTTGGCGTCATCAGGCCAAGACCTCCAGCTCTCTCTGGACCAGTTTGCAGCCGAGTGTGAAAATCAGCACCTCTAAATCTGAGACCATGGTCCTCAGTCGGAAAAGGGTGGAATGCTCTGTCCAGGTCGGGAGTGAATTATTGCCCCAAGTGGAGGAGTTTAAATATCTCGGGATTAGAATGGAGTGAGAGGTTGACAGGTGGATTGGTGCTGCAGTAATGCAGACCCTATACCAGTCCGTCATGGTGAAGAGAGAGCTGAGCCAGAAGGCGAAGCTGTCAATTTACTGGTCAATCTACGTTCCGACTCTCACCTATGGTCACAAGCTCTGGGTAGTGACTGAAAGAACAAGATTGCAGATACAAGCGGCCGAAATGAGCTTCCTCTGCAGGGTCGCCGGGCTCTCCCTGAGAGATAGGGTGAGGACCTCTTTGGTCAGGCTGCTGCCCCCGCGACCCGGACCCGGATAAGCGGTTGAGGATGGATGGATGGATGGATAGATCTATTTGGTCTCATCCGTCCACAAAACATTGTTCCAAATGTCTGTGATTTTTCTTTTTGTAACCCATGCAACCCTGCCATGCACACCACTGTTGTTCAGTGTTCTCCTGATGGTGGACTCTTAATAGAGAATGTGCTGTAGATGGTCTATATAGAACATTTTTAGAAAGTTTTCTATGTAGTACCCAAAGGGGTTCTTCTATTTTTATACACGCTTAAAAATGATGGTTGTTTAAGGGTTCTTTGCAGGGTTCTTTGCATTTACAATGCATTCTCAATCAGTCTGAAGAAACTTTTCACCATGCGAAAGAACCATTTAATCATGTGGGTTCTTTAAGTGTTTATGGTTCTATGTAGAATATTCCATCATTTTCACACACGCTGCTTCACGCTCTCCACCTCTCTGTTCAGAGGTCTGTGAGTAAATTAAGGTCTTACACTGTCGTCTTACTCCTGGCCTTCAGTCGATACACTAATGAGCTGACCTCTTAAAACTGACCTGCACAACCAGAGAAATTGCAGTCCTGAACTCAAACAAACAAACCAGAGTTTTTATCCTGCTGGTCAGAACATGAATGGGGACACACAGATTAGAAAACTGTAAAGAGTTCAGTTGTTTAGGATTGAAGATCAGTTCAACTGGAAACTTCAATCCAGCAGTGAATGAGCTGAGAGAGAAAGCGCGCAGGGCATTTTGCGCAATCAAATGACAAATTCACATTCAAATACCAATTCAGATCTGGCTCAAACTATTCCTATCAGTTATAGAACCGATTCCCCTGTATGGCAGTGAGGTCTGGGGACCACTCACACACTAACAGTGTCAGGAACAGCCTGTAATACACACAATCAGACCAAAACAAATTATAGAACCACCCTGACAAAGTACAGACTCAGTGACCACAGCCTGGCCATGCAGAACGGGCGCTATCAGAGATCCTGGCTGCCTAAAGAGCAGTGACTCTGCCAGCAGTGCGACAGTAACACTATAGAGACGGAGCTGCACTTCCTCACTGAGTGTGATAAATACAACACACTATGGGAAATTTACTTTAATACATTTGAAAAGATTCACCCCCAATTTAGCTGCTGCAGGGATAACGAGAAGCTGCCCATCCTGCTAGGAGAGAGGAGAGAGGGCAGCTCCTTAGCAGCACAGTATATATCTGCCTGCCACAATGAGGGACAGTGAGTGATGGCACACCCACACCCACACACACAAAAACTATTTCAATTTCTATTATTTATTTTTATTTATTTAATTTTTTTGTGTGTTTTGTTTTCTTCTTTTTTTTCCTTTTTCTTCACTCCTCTTCACTTTTACTATTTTTCCTCTTATGCTAATTTTTCGTAATTACTTTTACATCAAATGAAATTAAGAGTTCTTATACTCTGTTCTAAATGTTCATTTTTCTCATTCTTCTTCTTGATGATGCTTTGGCAATACTGTAACTGAATATGGTCATGCCAATAAAGCTTACTGAATTGAATTGAACTGAACTGAGAGGGAGAGAGGGAGAGAGAGAGAGAGAGAGAGAGAGAGAGAGAGAGAGAGAGAGAGGGGGATGGAGAGAGAGAGAGGGATGGAGGGAGAGGGAGAGAGAAAGAGAGAGAGGGAGAGGGAGTGAGAGAGAAAGAGAGGGAGAGAGAGAGAGATAGATAGAGAGAGAGGGAGGGAGAGGGAGGGAGAGAGAGAGAGAAAGAGAGAGAGAGAGAGAGGGAGAGAGAGAGAAAGGGAGAGAGAGAGAGAGAGAGAGAGAGAGAGAGAGGGAGAGAGAGAGAGGGATGGAGGGAGAGGGAGAGAGAAAGAGAGAGAGGTGAGTATAATCTTGGAGCAAAGCATGAATGAATCTCAACTCTGCTGTTAGTCTGCTGGGCTGCTATAAACAGGAGAGGCTGATTTAACTGATTATATATATGAATATACACTGGTCAGGCGTAACGTTCTGACCACCCCCTTGTTTCTACGCTCATTGTCCATTTTATCAGCTCCACTTACTGTATAGCTGCACTTTGTAGTTCTACAGTTACAGACTGTAGTCCATCTGTTTCTCTGATACTTTGTTACCCCCTTTTACCCTGTTCTTCAGTGGTCAGGACCCCCATGGAACCTCACAGAGCAGGTACTATTTGAGTGGTGTATCATTCTCAGCACTGCAGTAACACTGACGTGGTGGTGGTGGTGGTGTGTTAGTGTGTTGTGCTGGTCTGAGTGGATCAGACACAGCAGTGCACCTGGAGTTTTTAAACACTGTGTCCACTCACTGTCCACTCTATTAGACACTCCTACCTTGTCGGTCCACCTTGTAGATGTGAAGTCAGAGATGACAGCTCATCTGCTGCTGCACAGTTTGTGTTGGTCATCCTCTAGTCCTTCATCAGTGGTCACAGGACGCTGCCCACAGGACGCTGTTGGCTGGATATTTTTGGTTCTCAGTCCAGCAGCAATACTGAGGTGTTTAAAAACTCCAGCAGCACTGCTGCGTCTGATCCACTCATACCAGCACAACACACACTAACACACCACCACCATGTCAGTGTTACTGCAGTGCTGAGAATGATCCACCACCCAAATAGTACCTGCTCTGTGAGGGTCCATGGGGGTCCTGACCACTGAAGAACAGAGTAAAAGGGGGTAACAAAGTATCAGAGAAACAGATGGACTACAGTCTGTAACTGTAGAACTACAAAGTGCAGCTATACAGTAAGTGGAGCTGATAAAATGGACAATGAGCAAAACCTGTATGTTGGGGTTTTGGATGCTTGCTGGTCTGTGCTGTTTTTTTCAGCAGGTAAACCGAGATTGTAGGTCACTGTAGGTGCTCACCGTGCAGGCCTAAGAGGTCACCGCACTCTGTGAAGTGTTCTGGAGCGGGTTTAGGCTATATCTGGTCTAAATCCCTTCCATTGAGCGCTGATAAGTGAATTATCTGAGGCTTATGGCTGTGGAGAGGAAGCGCAGTTCTCGCTTCGGCCGCCAGGCGGCGACAAAAAAAGCAGTTTGGGCGCGAAAGCAGAGCAGAGCCGCACATTGTAACACGGATCACTCTGGGAGGCAGAAGATGAAGGAACGCTCAGCGTTTGGGACGAAGTGAAGTGAGAGTTTACTCTGGTTTACCTGCGGGACGAGCTCAGATGAGTACCAGGTGAGAGCCTGAGTGAACCGGTTTGGTTTGAAGACGTGCACAAGTGAGAAAGACGTGCACAAGCTTCTCCACTGCCTTTTCCCACAACCTTTCCATCCAGTTTGGCAAGGAAATGAGAAAACAGAGCACCTGAGAGAGGATCTAGAAGAAAAACCATGCTTAATTTCCTTCATTGAGCTCAGCATTGACCTGCTGGTTGAGGTGGTCATAAACAACCTACCATAGCCAGAAGAAACCCCGAAGACCAAGTAGGAATGGGCTCCTGGCTTCCTGGTGGTTGCTGAGAGGGCTCCAGTGCACTGGATATAGCAGAAAAGGTGTTTTTCTCCAGGCAGTTGGGTGGAACCTGATGAACTTGAAGGTCTGAAGATCCTCAGGATGGATTTGGTGGACCGAGTGCCCAGTGAGAAGGAACTGGTTTTCCAGTCTAGGATTCTTTGCAGGGACTTCATATACTCCAGGATCACCAGAGAAGGTCTCAGCTGGTCCAAAGTTGAAGCTTCCCTGCCTGTTCCAGATGGAGCTCTTGGAGATGTCTCAATGGTGCTCCTCAAGTTGGGTAAGACAATCTAGAACCCTAGGAAAATAATGCGGTGATGATACTTGCCCCAACTGGAAACTTTGCATTAGTTCTAATTCCCATATCCCATGCATTAATGACCCTCTCCTAATTTTTCTTTTCTGAGCAAATGTTCTCAGAGAACTTGGAAGGACTTTTGTCAAATTAATCAAACCATCCCTGCTAAAAACCCATGGAAAGCATTGTGTTTCTGTTGGTTCCTGATGGTTTTGTAATGTGTTTTGGCTTTTTAAATGGGTAGCTATTACAATGTAAAGGGTCCTAATGATTGACTAAGTGACCAATGGCTGGTTCTAAATGCATTGGATGGTTTCCCACTGAGATCTGAAGGTGTTCTACAAGAAAATAATGGATTTAATAGTGGATGGAACCCATTAAGCCAATTTCCATCAGAAAGTAAACCAATAAGGTTTTAATATTAATGGTTTCTAATGTTGCTTTTTCAGCAGGGATGTGGCTAAAAGGTCTAAAAATAATTACATTAATGAGAATTCGTTGTACTTAAGTACTTTTTTGTGTATCTGTACTGAAGTTTTTCCATTCTGGGCGACTTTTTACTTTCACTCCATCCACTACATTTCAGAGTCTAATATCTGACTTTTTCCTCCACTACATTTTGAGAAATCTGTAGTTCCTTTTGGTTTCTGTGTGTATAAAAACGTAACATGTCAAAACGAAAGAAGCGCAAAGCCAGAGCACCAATCAGGGCCCAGCGGTCACTTTGTTTAGAGCTGGTTTTGACCTGTTGGTCATACCGACCCAGTGCAGCACACGGTTCAACGTCAGAGCAGCAGCGTAAAATTTTGGGAGAGTCTGTTCAACATAAATGATGAACTAACCTAACTTTGTGTAACTAGAGCACAATATAGAAATATGTCCACATATGCAGTCGAGACTGACGCGGCTGTTTTCTGAATTTCTACAAACACCATTTCATTTTATAGTAAATTAGTCTGGGCTGGTTTATGTTTATGAACAGAGGCCTACAGATCAACATAGTAAAGGAGCTCATCTGTGATCCTGAGTTTAAAGCCAGTTTTTATTAAACTTAAACTTGGAACTAAGTTGTAAATAAATCTTAAACTGAAACTTTGCTTGTGTGTAAAAGTGATTTCAGAGCCACTCGGTTCTCCCTGATGGAAACTGTTTACCTTCAGTGTTTTGTGCTTATGATCATTTTAATAGACGTCAGCGTCACTAATTAATGACGTTCTATTAAAAGACTGGTTTACCAAGAGAGACGCTGGAGGACTTTCACCTGAAATGAGTTCATGAAGCCAGTCTTGTTATAAAAAATATAAAACGGGTCCGCACAAGACAGCGTCTGGGTCCGGACTCAGGCCGCGATTTATTGGCCTAAACCAATGAATTTTGGTGAATGGACATCACTTATTATTTATTATTTTATTATTTATTATTATTTTCAACCCCAATTCCAATGAAGTTGGGACGTTGTGTAAAACATAAAAACAGAATTAAATTGAATACACTACAAAGACAAGATATTTAATGTTCAGACGGATAAACTTTATTGTTTTTTGCAAATATTCACTCATTTTGAATTTGATGCCTGCAACACGTTCCAAAGAAGTTGGGACAGGGGCAACAAAAGACTGAGAAACAAAAGACTGCTCAAAAAACACCTGTTTGGAACATTCCACAGGTGAACAGGTTAATTGGAAACAGGTGAGTGTCATGATTGGGTATAAAGGGAGCATCCCTGAAAAGTTCAGTCGTTCACAAGCAAGGATGTGTGAGCAAATAGTCCAACAGTTTAAGAACAACGTTTCTCAACGTGCAATTGCAAGGAATTTAGGGATTTCATCATCTACAGTCCATAATATAATCAAAAGATTCAGAGAATCTGGAGAAATCTCTGCAAGTAAGCATCAAGGCAGGAAACCAACATTGAATGCCCGTGACCTTCGATCCCTCAGGCGGCACTGCATTAAAACCGACATCATTCCGTAACGGATATTCCCACATGGGCTCAGGAACACTTCAGAAAACCACTGTCAGTGAACACAGTTCGTCGCTCCATCTACAAGTGCAAGTTAAAACTCTGCCATGCAAAGCGAAAGCCACATGTCAACACCACCCAGAAACGCCGCCGGCTTCTCTGGGCCCGAGCTCATCTGAGATGGACTGACGCAGAGTGGAAAAGTGTCCTGTGGACTGACGAGTCCACATTTCAAATTGTTTTTGGAAATCATGGACGTCGTGTCCTCCGGGCCAAAAAGGAAAAGGACTGTCCGGATTGTTATCAGCTCAAAGTTCAAAAGCCAGAATCTCTGATGGTGTGGGGGTGTGTTAGTGCCCATGGCCTGGGTAACCTGCACATCTGTGAAGGCACCATTAATGCTGTAAGGTACATACAGGTTTTGGAGCAACATCTGCTGCCATCCAAGCAACGTCTTTTTCAGGGACGTCCTGCTTATTTCAGCGAGACAATGCCGAGCCACATTCTGCACGTGTTACAACAGCGTGGCTTCGTAGTAAAAGAGTGCGGGTACTAGACTGGCCTGCCTGCAGTCCAGACCTGTCTCCCATTGAAAATGTGTGGTTTATGAAGCACAAAATACGAGAACGAAGACCCCGGACTGTTGAGCAACTGAAGTTGTACATCAAGCAAGAATGGGAAAGAATTCCACCTACAAAGCTTCAACAATTAGTGTCCTCAGTTCCCAAATGCTTATTGAGTGTTGTTAAAAGGAAAGGTGATGTAACACAGTGGTAAACACGCCCCTGTACCAACTTCTTTGGAACGTGTTGCAGGCATCAAATTCAAAATGAGTGCATATTTGCAAAAAAACAAAGTTTATCTGTTTGAACATTAAATATCTTGTCTTTGTAGTGTATTCAATTGAATATAGGGTGAAAAGGATTTGCAAATCATTGTATTCTGTTTTTATTTGTTTTATAAATTATAAATATTTCTGATTATAAATTATTTTTTTATCCATCCATCCATCCATCCATCCATCCATTTTCTAAGCCGCTTCTCCGTCAGGGTCGCGGGGGGATGCTGGAGCCTATCCCAGCAGTCATCGGGCGGAAGGCAGGATACACCCTGGACAGGTCGCCAGTATTATTTATAGATAGATAGCTTTTCTAGCCTTTACGGTGCCACTTTAGCAGCCCCGGAGACTCACTGACCAATCACATGCATTATAAATATCACACGTGACGCTACTCAGCCAATCAGATCTGTGCATGACGCCACACAGGGGAGGGATGAGGCGAGAAACAGCAGTCGGAGAAGAAAGTGAGTCAGAGGGAAGTTATTTCACATGACTTGATCTGAAAAGAGAACTGACAGTAAATGTTGTTAATCTGATTGAACTGGACTTTTTGGTCTGATATTCAGTTGTCGACTGTATAAGATATTAATATTCCTACTCGGCTACTTCAGTAAACAGGCACTGAGTCATGATGCAACTTAGACATTATGATGTTCTGGACCTTCGCTTGAGGAAATTTTCTCTAACAGGACCTCACTGAATTTTAATGAAAGACCTCTGCTTTACACCAATCACAGCACGTTCTGTCATTTTCCCTCCTTGTTCTAAATGTAGTTGTTGGACTGTTCCTGTTTGCTGTAGTCTTGTTTTTGAGAGAGGCTGGGCAGAGTTTGTGCACGTTTAACTAAAGCACATTCACATGTTTGAACTGACTTATTCTAAAGCTCCTGCACACCTGGAGGTTCCATAAGGATGTGAACGCGTCTGCCTCGGAGGTGTTTCTGTGTTTAACCCAAACCTTCTGCTTTGCTCTGCAGGTGACGAGCTGGAGTACATGAGGCCGTACATCTACAGAAACATCGCAAAGCAGCTCAGCATCTCCGTGTCCGTGGAGACTGTGGTGTCCGACGCTTTTCTTTCTGTGGCAACAGAGATCCTGTCTTTGGGTAAGACACAGAGAAGGTGATTTAAAAGGGGATTTCCACCAATATTGCATAATTCAGTGTTTAAAATCGTGAACAGAGAGATTCAGAGCGGTTTGGTGTGATGGTTCAGATCTCTTTACAGTGGTTGTGATAGGAACCAGGGGTCGCCATGACTACAACACAGATACAGACATTTTCTTTGCCATCCAGAACCACCAGAGAACCTACACAGGTTTCCTATTATATTAGTATTATACAGAGTATTATACAGAATGCTGATGATGGGAAAACAGTGGAAAATCTGAAATAAAGTGTTGTTAGGCATTGTTATTTTACCTTGCTGTGTTTCCACCTTCTCTTAAAACTGTTGTAAAGGAATGAGTCGAAATGTTTCTCTGCAGTGAATCTCTGCATCGCAATTATTTAGTTATTTATGTTTTTGAAAAATCAGTGAAAGTCCACCTTAAGCTGGCTTGCAGTGCCAAATCTTAGGGAACAACTTGGAGATGGACAAATTGATGATGTTTGATGCTGCTGATGCATTTTATGCTTTAGAAACTGGTAGCAGTGCTTTAAAGTCTGCCCTAAAACTAGAAACAAGTGATAAAATGGACTGTGCAGGACATTCTGACTTGCCTGATGCTGTTTAAATAAAAGAATTGGATGAAGTATGTTAAAGGCCGTAGTCTCCCCTGGAGGTGTGGGTTCGAAACCCACTTCGGGCAGTTGTGGGCCGGAGGTTAGGAAACCAGCGATCCCCTGAGGATGTGACTGGGGTGCCCAGGCACCTAACCCCCAACTGCTGATGTCAAGTTGTAACAATAGAAGAACCCTTTTCAAAAAGGTTCTATATAGAACCATATACATACAACACATTCTGCCTGTGAGGAACCATGTCACAATGTAAAGAACCGTCTAATCATCATCAGTCTCAAGAACCCTTTTTGGTGCTAATATAGAACCCTTTGCAAAAAAGGTTTTATATAGAACCATACACAACATGCTCTCCATCAATCTGAAGAACTCTTTTTGGTGCTATTGAGAACCCTACAGGGTGGCCAATCAGAACGGCGCTCATTTATATATCGCTGTTGTTGGGGAGGGGGGTTGGGGTAGGTGGGGGGCTCCTATCTCCAAAATGGTAACTTTACAGGAGAAGGAAAAAACTGACATTACTTTTAATGCAAATCAATGGAACCAGACGTCTTTCCGAGTCATTTAGGCCGTTTATTTTGATCCATTCATCATGAAAAGTTCAGAAAACACACTCCTACAGCTTGAGTAAAGAACCATCCACTGAAAGGTTCTTTGAGGAGCTAAAAGCGGTTCTTCTGTGGCGTCTCTGGTTTTGGCTAGAATCTGTAGTTATAATTCTGTACACCAGTCCTAAATCAGCTTATTGATGACCCTGATCAGTCAGCCAGGGCAGTCCAGTTCCATGTAGCCCACTGCAGTTTTAGAGATTTATACAGAGCCTCGCTGGTGACATCCTGTATAAATGAAAATAATGCGTGACCACAACTTAGTAAGGCGTGGGAACATGATACTAATGCGTGGCCACGACTTAGTAAGCTGTGATCTCGTTCCCACACCTTAGTAAGTCAACCAAGTCCCAGGTGTTAATAAGGCGTGGCCACGCATTATTTGTGTTTATACAGGAGGTCATCAGCGGGGTTCTGTATAAAACTTGCATTACTTCTGTGGCTCTACAGTTAAAATCGTCGTTGCTGGCTGGGGCACGATGGCAGGGTCACATTATACTCTGCACATAATATCTCTCAGACATGTATGTGCTCTTATTTTTAACATGCTTTTGAAAACGCCGTATAAGGCCATGCCCTCGGTCCCTGCTGACACATGCTGTGCTGCGTTTTTTTATTTTCCTGGGTGAACTGCCAGGCCTTGCTGCACTGAAAGGTTCTTTCCCTGAGTGATGCACTCCATAACCTTGGCAGCTTTGCTCCACTGCCCTGCACTCTTCTCACAACCTTTTAACCTCTCTTTCTGTTTCGTTCCATCGTCTTCTATTCTAGGACAGAGTCGGGTGGTCTAGCGCAACACTGACATGTCAGACTGACCATAATGGGGGCTTGATTGGAGAAGTGGAAGGTGTAAACGTGAATATGAGGGTGATGTTGTTCCGTGGTATGTGAGGGATGCAGTATAGCTCAGTTTCTGAGACAAATTCAACTCCATTTAGTGTTAACAAAACCGTTTACAGTGGTTTTCCTTCACGGTAGAGAACAGGCTTCCTTTCACTCATCTGTTGTGCTCTGTTGGATAAAATGTTTAACCTCTTATTCTCCAGGGTTTGGATTTTCCATCTGAATTTACATTACACCAAAGCGTAAGGCAAATTTTTTATTTATTTATTTTTTGTAAAAGTTTCCCTAAAATGAACAGAACATGTTTTATGATCTCACACATCACTATACGCTTACAATTTACTGCTGAGAGCCAAAAATCTCAGACGCTCTTTGTGTTATATTATTAAAGTAATTTTTACAGAGCAGATCGAACGGCTCGACTTTCAGTAGAAAGTTCAGCTTCTTTTATTATAAGGGTTTAAAATGACATCACCATCTATTTGACTATTTGAGTTACAACCTCACACGACGCCCAGCTTCTGAATGGAGCTTATGAAATATGAACGTTATGAAGAACGTGACCAAGTGCGCTTTGGAACCACAAACCAAGGAGTTGAAAGGGTTAAAGTTTTTGATATGTTTGTTCAACACCTGGTGGATATTCCCCAAAGCAGGATTTCTCAGTCTAGCCAGATAACTTCAGCCCAAAGTCAAGCCTGTCCAATAGGATAGGAGCTGAGGGACACTCCCATTAGTTAGAACAAAAACACGTAAAATATAACGTGCCATAACTTTTGCACAGTCGACATTATATTATGTGTTTTTCCCTACAATATGTTAAATTTAGCAATTAGGCAATTAAGTGCGTATTAAAATGCTTAGAAGTGTGTCTCTACAGAGGGTGTGTTTACTTATTCACACGCACAGACTTTTGCCCACAACTATATACATTTTGTTCTAGAACAAATAGTGGTAAACATAGCAAAACTGGAAAATAATAATAAACTAAACATTTATTATTATTATTATTATTATTATGTTGTTTTGTTGATGATGATGAATATTATTATTCAATAAATATAGACAAAATCAATATATCATCATTATATAAACATGCATATGTTGTTGTTATTGTTTTGTCTGTCGATGTCATTGTTATCGTGTGAAAAGTATTGTGATATTTGACCTCATATTGTCCACCTCTACTTAATTTCTACTTCTGGTAAGGCAGCTCTTGGGCTCCACTGCCAGCCCCATCAGAGGAAATTGGCTTAGAGAGGCGGCAGAGAAGACGCTGTTATCTTAAGCCTTCCTTTTACGTCAGAGTCTCGGCGAAGCTGCTGGTTGGTCCGTTAAGTGGGACTCTCAAAAAATGAGGCTGGGCTCCTGCGTATAGTCTGGAGATGAAGCTCCTCAGCAGGGTTCCTGATGGGTTCTGGCCCTTTGCTGGCTACTCTTGTTTATCAAAATCCCCAGTCAGAAGTGACCTGAAAAAGTGTGTGGACCTTAACTGATCGTCCCACAGCTAACACTGGGTTGGCCAACAGTGAGCAGTCAGGTGTATTTAATTGCATCAGTTTTTGGGGTGCTATAATTTATTATAATCAATATTAAGAACATTAAGCAAAGTATGCACAATTATTTATTTAATCCAGAATAAAATTCAAGCAGAAAAATAATTTAAATTCACATTTTTTTATGCAGCACTACTTTGTCTGATCCACTCATAGCAGCACAACACACAGTAACAAACAACACTGAAAGCGTCAGTGCTACTGCAGTGCTGAGAATGACCCACCACCCAAATAGTACCTGCTCTGTGAGGATCCACGGGGGTCCTGACCACTGAAAAACAGGGTGAAAGGGATGGACTACAGTCTGTAACTGTAGCACTACATGGTCTCTGAGACCGGCACAGTGCTGCATGTCTGATGATGTCAGATGTTGTATTTCAGGCCTCGTGGTCGGTTCTGAGGGAGCTGTGTGTTTTATTTCTCCTCTCTTCCTCAGGGATCACATGGGGAAAGGTGGTGGCGATCTTTGCAGTCGCCGGGGGTCTGGCGGTGGACTGTGTGCGACAGGGTTATCCGTCCATGATCCACACCATAGTGGACAGTCTGGGGGAGTTCGTCAGAAAGAGCTTGGTGCCCTGGCTCAAGAGGAGAGGAGGATGGGTAAGAGAACCAGCTTCACATTGGCCTTAATTCATCAGAGTTCAGTCCATAACGCACAACCTACCTACACACATATGGTTCTTTACTAAAGAAAGTGGTTCTACACAAAACCATGAACACTTACAGAACCCCTAGCACGATTCAAGGGCTCTTTGCATCATGAAAGAGTTCTTAAGAATGTACTTTTTGAAAAGGGTTCTATATAAAAGATGAACTAAAAGGGGCTGTTCTGTTGACACGATGTGAAGTAACAATAGAAGGACCCTTTTGGGTGCTATGTAGAACCCCTTCAAAAAGGTTCTATATCGAACCGTCTACTCCACATTCTCTATCAGTCTGAAGAACCCTTTCGTAATGCAAAGAACCATTTAATTGAGCAAGGGAGTCATGAAAGGGTTCTTAAGAATGTGCTGTTGATGGTTCTACAACCCCTGGCAAAAAGTATGGAATCACCAGTCTGGGATGAGCACTCATTCAGACATTTTATTCTGTAGAACAAACTCAGATCAAAAACATGATGCAATAATAAGGTCATTCCAAAGTGCAACTTGTTGGCTTTCAGAAACAGTAAAAGAAATAAAAAAAACATTGTGGAAACAAAGTAAACTTTACTTTTATTGAGCAAGCATGGGGAAAAAAATATGGAATCACTCAATTCTGAGGAAAAAAATATGGAATCACTCAATTCTGAGGAAAAAAATATGGAATCACTCAAATTGGAGATAGAAAATAAGGACATACCCAGTCAATTTCCTTTCCCTAAATGGACCCCTGCCTCAGATTAGATCTGCTCGTTAGTCTGCAGTTAAAAACACCTGCAGTCCTGACACCTTGGAGGGCTGCTGGACGAAGTGGAGTGGCAAGAACCATGGCTCCAACAAGAGAAATGTCTCTTGAAACAAAAGAGAGGATTGTGAAACTTCTTGAAGAAGGTAATTCTTCACGCATGGTTGCTAAAGATGTGGGCTGTTCACAGTCAGCTGTATCCAAGATATGGACCAAATACAAACAGCATGGAATGGTTGTTAAAGCCAAGCATACTGGTAGACCAAGAAAGACCTCAAAGCGTCAAGACAAAGAACTTCAGGCCATTTGTCTTGAAAACCGAAAAAGTACAACTAAACAGATGAAGCATAAATGGGAGGAAGCTGGAGCCAATGTATGTGACCGAACCGTAAGAAATCGCCTAAAGGAAATGGGATTTCAATACAGGAAAGCTAAAAGAAACCATCATTGACACGTAAACAGAAAAGAACAAAACTCAAATGGGCTAAGGAGAGGCAATCATGGACTGTGGATGACTGGATGAAAGTTATCTTCAGTGATGAGTCAAGAATCTGCATTGGACAAGGTGATGATGCTGGAACTTTTGTTTGGTGCCGTTCCAGTGAGATTTATGAAGAGGACTGCCTGAAGAAAGCAACCAAATTTCCACAGTCCTTGATGATATGGGGCTGCATGTCAGGCAAAGGCACTAGGGAGATGACTGTGGTTAATTCTTCCATCAATGCACAAGTTTACATTGACATTTTGGACAGTTTTCTCATCCCTTCAATTGAACAGATGTTTGGAGATGATGAAATAATTTTCCAAGATGACAATGCATCGTGCCATAGGGCAAAAACAGTGAAGGCATTCCTTGGAGAACGACACATTCAGTCGATGTCATGGCCTGCAAATAGTCCAGATCTCAACCCAATTGAAAACCTGTGGTGGAAATTGAAAAAAATGGTCCACAAGAAGGCTCCGACCTGCAAAGCTGATCTGGCAACTGCTATCAAAGAGAGTTGGCACCAAATTGATGAAGAATACTGTTTGTCACTCAAGTCCATGCCTCAGAGACTGCAAGCCGTTATAAAAGCCAAAGGTGGCGCAACTAAATACTAGTGATGTATTTTAAATGTTCTTTTGTTTATCTGTTTTTCATG